>NW_026694464.1:0-114901 GCF_021218885.2 Marmota monax | reverse complement strand
AGCTCCTATATTTGAGCTTTAATCATTTTGAGTTCATTTTGGAATATGGCGTTAAGTAATGGCACAACTTCATTCTTTTGCATGTAAATATCCAGTTTCTGCAGCACCATTTGTTGGAAAGACTGTTTTCCCCATTAAATGGTCTTGGCATCCTTATTAAAAAAAAATCAGTTGATCAGATATGCAAATGTTTATTTCTTGACTCTTTCTTCTGTCCGTTGATATATATGTCCTTCTTTATGCCAGTACCATACTATTTTGATTACTGCAGCTTTGAAGTAAGTTTTGAAATCAGGAAGTGTGAGTCCACCAACAACATGGTTTTCAAAAATTTTGCCTTTAATTTAGTGTTGTTTTAGGGTGTTTTCTTTTTTTATGTATTTCTTACATACATGACAATAGTGGAATGCGTTACATTCCTAATTATCCATTCACAGCACAATTTTTCATAATTCTGTATATAAAGTATGTTCATGCCAAATTATGCCATTATACATGAGCTCTCTTTTTTGCATTACAATTCTTAATACACTTTTATACCACAATTTATCATATCTCTGTTTGTATATAAGGTATGTTGACACCAAATTCACATCCTTACACATGTATTTTGTATAATTATGACCATCTCCTTCCACAATCCTTGCTATTCCCCTTCTCTGTCCCTTTCCCTCCCACCCCTTTTCCTTATCTAGAGGTAATCTTCCTCCCATTCTCCCTCCCTAGGGTGTTTTCTTGTTGTTGCTGTTGTTGCTGCTGCTGCTGCAATCAAAATACCTGACATGAACTATTTTAAAAAGAAAAGTTTATTTGGAACCTCACAGTTTCAAAATTCTCAGTCCATAGAGAGTTGGCTCCATTCCTTGGGACTTGAGATAAGGCAGAACATCATGGCAGAAGAGTATGATGGAGGGAAGCTGCTCAAAACATCACACTAGGGAGCAGAAAAAGGCTAAGCTCAGTTCACCAAATATATATCCCAAAGATACATCCCCAGTGACCTAAGTCCTCCAGGTGCACCCTATGGCTTGCAGATATTACTCAGTTAGTCTCTGGTTAATTCACTGATTGTATTAAAGCTCTTATAATCCAATCATTTCACCTCTAAACATTCTTGTGTTGTTTTCTTCATGAGCTTTTGGGGGACACATATCTAAGTCATAATAGTGTATCTTAAGATTCATAAAAATTTAGGGTTTTTTATTTCTGCAAAAAAAATGTTATTGTAATTTTGATAGAGATTGCATTCAATTCTTTGGGTAATATTGATATACTAACAATATTAAGTCTTCCAATTTACAAACACAGAATATCTTCAGAATATCTTTCCATTTGTATCTTTTAAAAATTTTCTTTCAGCTATGCTTTAGAGTATTCAGTATATGAGTCTGTACATATGTGTATGTATACATATATATAATCATATTATTTGTAGAGATCGTTTTACTTTTTTCTTCCAATTTAGATATCATTTATTTTTTTTTTCTTGACTAATTTCTCTGTCCAGGACTTCTAGCATTCTTGTTAAATAGATGTGGTGAAGGCTGGAGTCATTTCCTTGTTCCTGATATTAGAAGCAAAGCTTTCAGTGTTTTACCATTGAACAAGATGGCAGGGTGCTTACTGTGAGTTCTTCATATATTGATTTTATCATATTGAAGTGGCTTTATTCTATTTCTAGTTTGCTCTGTGTGTGTGTGTGTGTTTAATCATAACGAGATTGCAGCTTTTGTTATGTGTTTTTGTATCAAGTAATATGATTGTATAGCTTATTTCCTCTTAGTTTCATTAACATGCAGTATTTTTAATTAGTGTAAATGACCATAATTACTTAGCTTAAACTAATTCATAAATACATATGCTCAAATATTTTGAAACAAAAGATATATTTCATATATTACTGACTTCCCTAAAATCACATTTTAATCTGAGTCTCTTCTCTCTTTTCTTTACACATACACATATAATTCCCAAATATTTTAGTTTATATGATTTTTATAATGCACAAATACTTTAACATATTTATGTGTAAGCTTATATATGTGTTTGTGCATTAGCAACTCATATTATTTGACATTCTCATTTGAAATGTCAGGAGAAAGATCAATCAAAATAATTCATTAAATGGCATTAACATTATCCGAATATTCTACATCGTTTCTGAATACTACATTGAAATGAAAAATTTAAGTTATTGACATTTAGTGTATTGGGCCAAAATGATTTTATATTTTAGCTTACTTTTTTCTAGATAAACTTGTTTCCTGAAAGTATAAGTATTTTTACCATTAGCATTAAGAAAATTTCAGATGCATAACTGTGCATGGAGTAAATAGAGTGAGCTCTAGTGTTGTTATTATTTGAAAAGACATATTGCCCTGGGCTGCAAGCATTTCTAAAATGAAAGGATAGGAATATGTCTACATCAATTATTATAAGTTGAAAGCAAAATTAGAACAAAATTTTATTGGGAGTTTGAGAACATCATGGGAAGTATTACAAAAAAACTTAGATATCAAGATGGAATACTTCGTCTATAACACCATATTCATGATACTAAAAGTGAAGGGGTTGGAGGAATGTCAAAATTTTACAGGAAAGTGAGCTCTGTCTCAGTCAGTCTTCCAAATGACATTCACAAAGATTTGAAGCCAAGGACTAACCAATCTGCATTTCAGGTAGCTACCGCTTACCACAATCCAAACATTTTTTATGCCTGACAGATCAGGGGGAAAATCTTGAGTTTCATTAGCAAGTACAAAATCATACAGTGTAATTGCTTCTAGTTTATGCTTAGTACAATAAAAATGAATCTACTGTTTTCAATTAATGAAAATTGAAAAAGAATTTAAAAATCCAGATGAAGTACTTTGTCCATAAGGAAAAGGTAATCAGCCTCTTGCGTAGCAACACAAGTTTAATTATGTTAGTTAATGTAGGAGGTAAAATCAGGGACTAAGGTCTCATGTTGAATTAAGATTGATTGACTACAGAACATGTACTTAAATTGAATAAAAGAAATAACTTGACCTTTGAAGCCATCAAAGTTATAAAACTTCCTTTAAAAATATAATTTTCTCTTGGGGAAGTTTGATTGATCACTTCTAAGAAGTCTGTCAGAAAATGTTATAATTTTCCAATAATTTGGAAAGGAAAAATCTAAAGATGAAGATTGCTATCCAGACAAAAAGTGAAAAAGAAACATTATTTGCAACCTTATGTAGGGAAAAGAAATAATTTCCAATTTATATGCAAAACAACAAACGTGTGTAATGTATTCTGTCTAGCTCAATTAGTCAAAAATAAGAGAGTATATGAGAGAGAGTGACTTAACAACACTGCATTCTAAGCATAATATTGGTATTTCCAAATAGAGCCAACTAATTGGCTACATCAGTAGTTTGCAAGCTTAGCAAGTCACACATGAGTTCTGCCATGGCCTTGACTGCAAATAGTGCAAGCCAAAGTTTATTGAAGACAGTGAGCATGAAGCACTGCCATATAGTCCATAGTATTTGCTTGAAGATTCGCCAGACAGGACTAAACATATGACACTAGAGTCACAGTAAAGAAGAATGTTGTCTATATATTTTTTTCTACTTATTTATAGGAAAAATAATGCATATCACTTTCCTAATTTTAAATTAAATCTCAATGAAATTTGCATGCCTTACTTTTTCTCCAAGCTCATTCTCCCTCTTCTCTCTTTCCCTAAAATAAACACAAAATCACATGTGCAGGTGTGTGAACAGAAAATATTAAGTTTATACTTGAACTTAATGCTAAAATTAAATAAGTGGAGGGAACTTGCAGTTATAACAGACAGTTGAAAAGTAGTAAAACAATGCAATGTTCACTCATATGCAGACATTTTGCAATTCCAATTATTGCAGAAAGAGGGCAGCCTTATATTTTCTGCCAAAACTAAATTATACACTTAGCTATCCACACTGTGATTCGTGTAAAAAAAAGGAAAAAAAAAAAGTTGCAAATAGACAAATAATTTATGGCTACATAGAAATATGTGTCACGAGCTAGCCCTATTTGTAGAATAAGTCTGTATTTTCTCTGCAAGTATCAATGCCTTTTAATCTTTAGAACTACAGCAAAATCAATATGTGCTTCATTTTGCCTACCCTCCTGATTAGATCATACTTCCTATTTCACAAAGAAACAAAAACATCAAAGATACTTTCCCTTCATTACACCTAAAATTGTGTCTGTATCCATGGTAATTTTTGTTTTTAATTTCAGGATCATGCCTCCCACTTTGTTCTTTATCTTCTTCCCTCCCCTCCACTCTTTTCTCCACAGTTCTCACACATTGTTTCACCTAAGCCTAGGATATCCATCTATTGTGCTGCTATATTTTCAGTCTTTTCCGTTCCTCCTGCCCTAATTTTGTACTTACACACATGATAAATTTAGCATAATAAAAGAAACTTTGCATTCCTATAAGTTGCCTTGCCCCCCATTATTGATTCATTAAAACACATCACATATGGAGAAACACTTATGTGCCAGAATTGTGCTGCTTTGCAAGGTTACTAAGGAATAATGCAATGTTCCATGTTCATACTCCAGCTAGAAATATGGATGCAAAACAACCAATTCCAAGTATGTAGAAGTGTCACAATGAAGAAATCACCAAGACAACAGTGGCACCATATAGAGGATATAGTATGTCCATCAAAATCAAGCTCTACCTCCTGTGACTTGTTTGCCTTCAACCTAATAAATCCAGGGTATGTATGAGACTCCACTAAGTCTATACTTTCCACAGCTAACCACAACATCACCACTGATAGATGCAATGAGCTTTTAATCTGCTCATCACACTTAGGGAAAACTCTCTATTCAGCAAACTTCCATTTATCATTTTGAGTTTCTAATGTGAGAGTGATATGGCATGGGTATGTAAAAGCTATTGTGGCTAATCTGGGTGACCATATTGGAACCTCCTACCTACACCAAGTTTCAACACCATCCTTTTTGAAGTATTTTTTTGAAACTGGAATACCTGCCTTGCTTGCTCTTGCTGAAACACCCCCATCTCTACCTACCTATTTTGACATGTTGATCACTTCCTTCAGAAAGACTTTCTAGCTCCTTCAGTTCTTAGATGGGTCTCTAATATGATTCCATAGCATGCCTAATTCTAAAATTGCTTTCCTTTAACACTTTCTATTTTACTTACCTTTAAAACAGCCTGTTTTGTGTGCACAATGAAGAAAGAAATTTCATAGCATTACCCAGAAAAATGATGTACATTAGATTTCCTGATACAGATACATAGAAAGTGGCAAACCTGTGTTAGTAGACATGGCTATGATGATGTTGAGGTTTATAAGGCCTTTCAAATTATTCTGTACACTGAAAATATATCCTGAACACTTAAAATTAATAAAATAATGAACTAAGATAAAAAAATGAGACTTGTAGTGGTAGGGGTGCTCTACCACTAAGTTACATCACCAGTCATTTTGATTTTTATTTTGAGATATCTCTGTAAGTTGGTGAAGCTGAACTCCAACTTGCTATCCTCTTTCCTCTATCTCCTGAGTCACTGGGATTATAAACATGTGCTGCTATGCCTGGCTGACAAAGGATTATTCTTTGATTAAATATTTATAAATTACTGTTCTTTTTTTACACAATTAATTCTCTTTTATGGTTTGGTCCTCAATCTCAGTCTCTCAGAGGATTCCTTTTCTCAAGTACCTCCCTTGAGTAGTCCCATTTCCAAAACTGTATTAGTTTCTTTCTCCACACCCATATTGCTAATTTCATCTACTTCTATGGCATTGACCCTGTTCATAATCAAAATCTGCTTCTCTATCAAATAGTTTCTTCTGCAGCTGAGAAGCATATAAGAAGGGGCTTACCGGTGTTCACCTTGATATTTAACCTTTGTGTTCTCTTTAGCTTGTTAGCCTTTTATTCAAACTAACATTTCTTTTGGCCAACCTAGAGTCTGTGAACTCCTCTGGATATCTTCCTTTACTGCAACCTCCAACTTTTGTCAGGAATGAAGTCTAGCAAGTACCACCTTAGTAACATTTCTAATGTGTGTATCAACTTGGTCATTTCTAATGCAAAAATTGATAATGTTTGTGAAAATATTATGAAACATGTGCACATACTAAAATTGCTGTACAAATATGTGTAAATATATGCAAATGCATATAAACACATAACAGTATAAATACACAAGTAGATAAGATTTATAAAAGTATTTGTATTTTATTTACATTCCCAAATGTGTGTATGCAAATTAAGATGTTCAGTGCAGTTTAGAACTATAAATTAAATAATTCATATTGGATATATATTTTTCCTTATGAAAATATTAAACAGGGTGGGAAATGCTCTCAATCAACATTTTATGTGATTTGTCACCTAAGGCCTCATGTATTCTAGGCAGGTACTCTCTGCTGAGATATATATATATATATATATATATATATATATATATATATATATTTTTTTTTAGATCTGAGACATGGATAGACTGGCCTGGAACTTGGGATCCTACTACCTCCGCCTCATGAGTAGTTAGGATTATATGCTGCTGCACCCAGCTGATTTTAGGTTTTGATACACACAAATTTGGGAAGATGCGCATGTTTAAATACTGCTTTCTGGGTAAAATCTTGCCTATTTTTATGCACAGACTTCCTTTTTTCCCCCCAAGTCTGGTATACTTTTGTTTTATTTTCCTCCTAATTCTCAATACCAACCAACACTCTACATACTGGTTTTACTTTGTATTTGTATATCTGCCACAGGAACAGAACCTCTACAGGGAGAAAATTTAATGTTTTGTTCATAGTTGTATCTGCAGCAGCTAGGACACTATATGTTACATACCTAGCAAATACAAGTGGAATCCATTCTTTTAAGTTGTTAATAAAGCATCACTTGTGGAATTTTTAGGATGTTTCGGCTATGTATAAACTAATTCAATATTCACAAAAAGCACTTACAGTGATTGGGATTTCATTAAATCTGTATAGTGCTTTTGGTATTATGGTCATTTTGACAATATTAATTCTGCCTATCCAAGAAAAAGGGAGATCTTTCCATCTTTTAAGATCTTCTTTAGTTTATTTATTTAACAATTCTGTAGTTCTCATTATAAAGGTCTTTCATTAAGTTGATTCCCAAGGTGTTTTTTTTTTTTTTTAGGCTATTGTAAATGGGGTAGTTTTCCTAGTTTCTTTCAGAGGATTCGTCACTGATGTACAGAAATGCCTTTTGATTTTATATTCTGCTACTTTGCTGAATTCATTTATTAGTTCTAGAAGTTTTCTGGTGAAATTTTTTGGGTCTTCTAGGTATAGAATTATATCATCAGCAAACAGTGCTAATTTGAGTTCTTCTTTTCCTATATGTATCCGTTTAATTTCTTTTGTCTAAATGCTTTGGCTAGAGTTTGAAGAACTATGTTAAATAGAAGTGGTGAAAGAGGGCATCCCTGTCTTGTTCCAGTTTTTAGAGGGAATGCCTTCAATTTTTCCCCATTTAGAATGATGTTGCCCTGGGGCTTAGTATGGATAGCTTTTACAATGATAGTGACAACTGACAACTTGGCTTAGAAGTTCATTGCTTTCAATGAATACACTGCCATTCAGTGTTTTTGTTGTTTTGTTTTCCTTTGGGTATATAAGAATATAGATCTAATAAACTATATGTAACAAAAATAAAAAATTGTTATGTATTTTAGTTTATTTTCATTAAATTATATTTTCTGCTTCATCTTTAATAGTGTCCTCTCTTTTTATTTATGTGATATGAAGCCAGTCTTGTTTATTTTATCCTTATTGTTTGTGATCAAACATTTGTTTTCTAAAATGTGTCAGGTGTTCCTCCTGGCATTGGAGATCTAGCGGTTAAAAAAAAAAAAAAAAAACAACTAGTGAAAAAATCCTCTCCTTCTCAGGGTTACCTCCAAGTTGTCACTTAGTTCGTACTCATTTCATAAGATCAAATGGCAGGACTCCACTGCTCTGTTTTTAATCCCCCACCCCTTCAGTGAATACAAAAGCATAAAGATTTTCATTCATATTCATATAATTCAGAGAATATGACTAAAAGTCAGGTAAAACATATATTTCCACCCACATTGTTTTGATTAATTAACAAACCATACCAACATTCTCTCTTCTTTATAAGATATCAGAACATAATCAATTTACATTCTTTCCTTTAAAGGTATTTGTTTTACCAGAGACCCTTTTATAAACTTCATAATTTGACTTCTGTTATTTTCAGGAAGCTTGGGTACATTTGTCTAAGTTATAGAACTAAATAAAAAGACTAGTCTTTTGAAATGGTTCCTCAGTAATTTAATATTAGGATCATTAATTAAATTTTCAATTACTTTTGATTAGGAACCACAAACATTTCTAGACTAAATCATTAGTATTATTTCTATCCATAGAAAAGTGGAGCTTAAATACAATTCTTAGTCATTTGAGGCAGTACCATACTTTGAATCCAATTGTGTAGTCATCATTGAGTAGCTCAGTGATATTATGTAAGTGAATTAACTTGCATTGGTGAAGTTTTCTCTTCAACAACACAATTTTATAATGTATAATTATAAAGAGATTTGAGTTAAAAATAACTTAGAACAATAACCAAAAATTAGAGTGGTTAATACCACTATCTTCCTCATCATCACTATTTAAACAGTGCTCTTATTCCATGAACTAATGTGAATTTAATTTAACCTTACATCTTATCTCCAGTGTGATTTTGCTTTTGCTAGTTTGACATAAAGAAAATTTCAGTTGCATTGTTTTTATGTAAGTATAGATTCTTTACCATGTTTCTCACAATGAAAGAATAAAGAGGAGTAAATATTCTGTTTTTTAAGATTATACACTGTTGGAGATGAAGCAATATAAATATTTAATTAAATCACATTCCTCTATAAAATAAGTTCCTAAAATGGTACTGCTTAACTAGAATTATAGGTAACATAAGAAATAGAATTAGTAAATGTCTGTTAAATATTGTTTATTTGCTGGTATGATTTGCTGAGCTCACCATAATGTGTGAATGTTATCCTGTACAGAAAGCATTACCTTGAAGCATGTCATCATTGGTGATCTCCTCATGACAGATAACTATGATCAAAACTGAAAAGTCAATGAGTCCAACACTATAGCTTTCATTTACTGGCTCGGTATAGATGGAATCATAGAACTACATGTTGGTTGTGTGAATATTTTGGTTTGTACAGGTTGCAGATAAGCTAGGTATAAATGGGAAATAAGACTGTGAAAACATCATCTCCAGCTCTTAAAGTGTCTAGAATAATTGCAGTGATCATTGAATGGTCCCTTTTATTGCTTGCCCCTGGATAGTGACCAGAGAGAAGAAGTTAGGGAACTGTGGACTCTAAGTGGTAGAGCATGGCACTGAACCAGGTTATGGGGACCAGAAAACAGATCAGAGGGATTAAAGAAACAGATCTTTAAAATTTAGACATGAAACGCATATATATTACTTTATGAAGTCAAGACTATTAGGATTGTTCAATTAATTAACTTCCCTACCCATTTATTTATTCAATAGGCCAAAAAGATGCCTGTTTTCTAGGCATGGGAGTGGATAGGAAGAAAACTACAATCTTTCCCTTTATTTTCAGGGGTGGGTAAGATTCTCAGCTCTCCTTACTTCTGGCTGATCAACCATAACTCAGTATCCTGAGATTCTGCTTTATTAGTCTGGAGTGGAACCCAGAGATTGGGGATATTTCTAAAGTGTTCCAAATTCTGAGTCAGAGGAACACTAGTATCAAATTGTCAGCCACTATTGTTTTTCTGGAACTTAATGTACTTGGATGCAAAGGCTTTGATGGCACTTTCTTCAAAACCATAGCTGTCCCTTCCTGGTACACATATAGGTTCAAGCCTAGCACAGATCCTAGGGTTGGTTGAGTTTGAGCAATGGCAGGAGCTATCAATAATACATCAGGTCATTGGTACTGCTACTTCTGCTTCTACTTAGATCCCTATTTTTAAGTATTTCCAAACTATGAACTATTTAGCATTGGGTAATGTGTCTGATACGAATAGTCATTCATTGAATTCATTCACCTGCTCATTATTATTTCAACACTCTCAGAAGATTCCCGTTCTGCACACTGTGTCTCAGAAGTCATATGTAAAACAGACAATCCTAATGTCTACTGCTTATTGTTGTGAGATTAGAAATTAAGGATTTCTTAACACAATGCCTCATATAGAATACATTTTCTAGGGTAATAACAATGATCATGATAATGGATTTTCCCTTTCTTACAAGTGAAAAACATTTTGTATGTGAATTTTAGCAATTAGGTTCTTGCCTCCATTCTCAAATGATTCAATCTACTTTGTAACCACGCATGGTTTTGCTGAAATGATGAAATTATCTTGTTGTCTTAAGAACTCTGCAGGTGTAGAAATGTTTTTCCTAATTAAAACTACAGAAAGAGGGAATTCCTAGTTCTTATTTCCTGGGGGACAATTCTAAGACTGCAGGGTGTTAAGTATGTATGATAGTTGGCATTTAATATGACAAATTGTAACAGTTTGTGTTACACTGCAAATATTTCCCGAGTTTTCAGACAATGGTATTTCCAACAATAATTACCTTTCATTAAGCACCTGTCATATATTACAGAATGTACAGAAGTAAGCACAGAATGCATAACTTTGGCTAATCTACCATTCATCATATTTCATAAATTGAAGAGACAAAAACTCAGAAAAGTGAGGTGATGTGTTCAAGGTCACAAAGTAAATATTAGAATTGAGATTCCAACCCAGGTTTGGTCAAATCTGTAGGCCATGTTCTTTTTGTGTCCCTAAATATGAAACTATTTTTTTTATCTTGTTTTACTTATCATCCAACTGCTTAAATTCAAAGGCTGGAATTTAACTTGCTGAATGGAGAAAATACCAGTTCCCTTTGTACATAATTGCTTACTTTGGACATCAATTTTACAGTTTACATAGAAACTGCAAAAAAAGATTCTTATTTGATTAAATACAAAAGTGGTCATGGATATCACTACGTTGCTACCACAGTGGTGATAAGTACAAGAAATATCTGTACCTTTCTGTAAGTTCTAATTTCCATAACCTTCCAATTACTGCTCAGTATAACAGACTAAGGACAATTTACATGGTTATATAATCCCAAAGGTTTTTTTTTTTTTTTCAAATTTATTTTAGCAAGAAATTATGTCTTAACTTCAGGTAAAATGTCTTTTAATGTGGATTTCTGTGTGGGGGGAACAAGGGAAAGGCTCATTATAAAGGAATCAAACATGATTCTCACAACTCAACAAGTTTAAAAACAACTAATATATATATAGCATGTGCATTTATACTTGTGTAATATAGATATTTTAATATTATACACATTTAATTATAAAATGTGGTTATACGTATATTCTAAACATAACACAAAAAAAATGTTGAAGAATCATGCCTTGTTTTCCTCTGCTTTATACTTTACAGTATAGGAGACATTCCCCCAGTCCCTCTTTATTTTAGCTGGGTTGACATGTGAAAGAGGGAAATATAGAAACAGAAGACATTGAATATTCAACTTAAGGTCTTCAGGACTCCTGGCTAAAAACTGATTCATACAGCTCTGTCTTACTTCACAATTCGTTCACTGTTCTTTCTGATAATAACCTCGAATGTTCAAGATTTATCAACTCTTCTCTATTCTCTAGAGCTCCTGACATTATTTCCAGTTTTCTGCTATGTTCAAAGTCAATTCAATCAACTGGTCTTTGATCTTGGTCTGTTTGCTTAAATGTAGATTTTTCCTTACTTCTCATATCAAGGCATGCTTCTTAATTTTTATTGATATATTACCAGAACTGGCCCAGTTGGATAATGAAGATAAATAAATACTACTATATATGATGCTTATATTACATATAACAAACACACATACACAAACACAAACTCTTTTAAGGGTGAAGAAACATATTAAAACAACTATATAAATTGTAATTAATTAATTGTAATTAATTGCTATGCAGCATGGCAGTAATGACTTGGGGTCTAGATAAACACAACAGTTTTTTTTTTTTTTTCCAGTAATAAAGGAACAGGCAGGAGCTAGAGGTATCAAAGGAATATAATATCAATTCCATATTACACTGAACTTCAGTCATTTTATTTCCTTTTGCCTTTTATACCTACCCCAAGTTGTGTAAATATCAGAACGTTCCTAGAAGTTGATTGGCCTCTGAGGTGAACGGAAGTGGGCTTGTGTACTGCCTCTTGTTGCTTTCATGTGATTGCTGTGGAGGGGCTACATCAGGCTTTCCGTGGGTTTCAGCTTCTCTTGTCTGAGGGGGCAAAGGTAAGATGAAGCACTTGGGATTCAGGAGTTTATTCAGAAGATGTGTGATGGAAGTAAACAATGGATGACATTGTGGTCAGTATCAACTTTACATTCATTCTGATGTGCCCTGACAACTAGTTTCAGGAGGATTAGCGTACAGATAAGAAACATGCAGTGCCGTTTTTATTTTGTCACTTTGGGGTCCATTCTGAAACTGCCATTTACTGTTTTTTTTACCACTAAGTACTCCAGGAGTCTGTTTCCAGGAGTACATGAAGTTAGTACCAAACCTCAGCGACAAGAAAGCTAAAGATTCTGTTCATGTTTTGAGAAACAGAGTCTTGTGTATAAGTTAAATTCTACACTGAGACCTTATGGGCAGATTCAAAGAACAAAAACATGAAAACTGTAAAAAAAAAAAAAAAAAAAAAAAAAACATGTCTAAAAGCTATATTCAGAAAACTTTCTTCAAACTGAGGTGTTTGGGAACATAGGCATAGGATGTAAACAGTAGCAATAAGAAAAAAATACAGTCAGAGCTGATGAATATTTTGGTTCCAATAGCACCTTTCATGCCTGGGTGTGATGTGGCTTCAACCAATAGCACATGCATTTTAAAGTGTCTTTAAAAGCACATCTCAATTTCATACTTGTCAAGCTATCGGTTCAGTCTTTAAAGATCATCACAAATTGGACTTGCCTCCTGGAAACACTGATAGTTATTGCATTCTGTAGTTGTGTTTACTGCTTATGTGTTCAGATAAACATCAAGTAATCTTGATTATATACCTTATTGTATATGTGTCATCCTATTTTATTATCATAATTCTTGAAAAGTCAGATCCCATATTTCTAGTTCAGAAATTCATAATAAATGGTAGAAAGATTTTAACTAATCTGAATATTTTAACATCGGTATGTAGGTAGTTTGCAAAGATGACCCTATTATTTTAGAGGAAAATCCAGAATCTGTATTTTTTATAGAATGAAATATTTCCTTTAAATTATAGTCAGTACTACAAGCTTGATAATCAATGTGAACTCTAAAAAATGTTGAATAAGTGGGACTTAGAAAAAAAACTCATTCTCAATTCAAGAAATTTAGTGTCATTGCCCTATCTTCAGGGAAAATACTAGGGCAGCTAGTCAATGACTGCTTGCTTTCTGGGCCATTAGTAATTCCACAGCAATTTTCTGAATGTTTGGAATAGCAGAGGATGGACAGCGGATTCATTGCTGGGACGTATAATCTCTGTAATGGCCTTTGTCACATTTTGAAGCATATAAAACATTCCTGGGAGACAAATGTGACTCAGTTAGTTTGCAGCGAGCTCTTTAGGGTCCATCCATCTTCACAGATGCGTCAGGAAAGACACGAAAGGCATGGTGGAATGTGTTCTTCAGGGGAATTTCATTTACTCTTTAATGCGACAACCATGTATAAAACGCTGCTGGAGAAAACAGTCATTTAAAAGAAACTCATCAGTGGCAATACTATCCTATTCTGGAAATCAGTAAAAAAGAACCAAGCCAAAGCTGATTTTCCCTTCCTGGAGATGTCCTCTACTGAATATTCCCTTCCAGCCCCAGAGAACAATCACAAAATCTGGGGGCAAGCTAATGTTAGATCTGCTGCTCCTGATGCAATGACACTCCCTCACAAGGGGGCCTTCCTTCACCAGGTACTGCACCTTGACCTTCAGCAGGCTAAGTAGACAATGGCACTCCTGATACCCATATATTGTCTATGTGAGGCATCATAATTATCTCACTGGAAAGAGTTCATGATGAAAACCTACCTGGCTAGAGAAATACGAATGAACTTTTTTTGTGGGTGTGTTTGCCTATGTGAGTTTAATGAAAATTGTTCAGAATCAGGAAAAAAGAATTTTTAAAAATTCTGATAAAAGAATAAATGCTTATATTCATTAATTGACCAAAGATAATTCTTTAACATGAAATAAGTGAAGAATTATCTCTGCACTCTCAATACACTTTCTTCCTTTTGAAAATAGCACTCTTTTTTGAACAGCTTTATTAAGATGTCATTGATATATAAAGATGTGTCTATATGTCTACCCATGTGTAAGTCTGTATATCTGTTCATGCACAGACACAGAAATGCATGGTGATATATATGTATATATACATATGTAGGCATATGTATATAGGTGTGTACAATTTGACAATTTGATGTTTTGATATAAATAAATATTGTGAAATGCTCATCACAATAAAGTTACTTCTTTTTTTTAAGAGAGAGAAGAGAAAGAGAGAGAGAGAGATTTAATATTTATTTTTCAATTTTTGGTGGACACAACATCTTTTATTTTATTTTATGTGGTGCTGAGAATCAAACCCAGCGCCTCGCGCATGCCAGGCGAGCGCGTTACCGCTTGAGCCACATCCCCAGCCCAAGTTACTTCTTATATTCATCCCCTACATAGTAGCTGTTGTGTGCATGTGTTGTGTGTGTGTCTGTGTGTGTGTGTGTTTAAGGTGAAAGGATTAAATGTAAATTCTGTTAGCAAATTTGTCTATAAAGCAGTTGTTGTTTTGGGGGGTGTTTTTTGGTACTAGGGATTGAACCTAGGGATGCTTTACCACCGATCTACTTCCCCAGAACTTTTTCTTTACTATTTTGAGACAGTCCTCACAGATTTCTGAGCTGGTGCCCAACTTGTGATGCTCCTCCCTTAACCTCCCGAGTCTTTTAGATTACAGATGTATGCCTGGCCTGCAATACAGTACTTCTGACTGTTGTCCCAGACTGTACATTAGTTCTCTAGACCTATTCCTCTTACATAATGAAGCTTCTGTTCTTTCACCAAATTCACCCCATTCAGTTCTGTCCCACTCCCTGGTAACCATCATTATACTATTTCTATTAGTTTGACTATTCTAGATTTTACATGTAAGTGAGATTGTGCATTTTTTCTCTTTTTGTTAGAATAATGTGTTCCAGATCTATTTCTTATAGCAAAATGATAGAATTTTCTTCTTTTACAATGCTGAATAATATTCCATTGTATGTGTACCATTGAATGATTAAATGTGTGTGTACCATATTTTTTAAAATCCAGTCATCCATCAAATGGAATTTAGGGTGTTTCCACAATGTATGCATCATGAACAATATGTCAATGAACATGGGGGTGCAGGTGTTTCTTCATAATCCTGATTTTTAGGTCAACTACTTGCAATCCTCTAACTTCAGCCTCCAAACTTGCTGAGGTTACAGGTGTATGCCACTGTGCCTGCCTCTATTGATGGATGGATAGATAGATAGATAGATAGATAGAGATATAGCTAACAGATGTGGGATTCCTGGATCATGTGATAGTTCTAGAAGTTCTATTTTAATTTTTTGAGAACTGATTTTTTTTTTCATTTTAACGTACAAGTCTTTCCTCTCCCTGTTTAAGTATTTTATTCTTTTGTTGCTTCCACTACATTTTATGAAAGCTAAAATGTTCTATGAAGGAAGTCACAGAACACTGGACATTGTGTGTGTGTGTGTGTGTGTGTGTGTGTGTGTGATCATCTTCCTCCAATAGGAAAGAGGAGCTTCCTGAAAAAATCTATTTAGCAATACTGCTTTAGCTCTCATTACCCTTATTTTGCCCATTAAGGACTTCAAGTTTTAGTACCACCTCTAGTAGCCTTCCTCTTCTTTATGGTCCAAGACACCTGTTTTCTACTTCACTCCCTTGGACCCATCTTGTACAGTGTCCTTGATCTAATGTTGTAATGATAAATAAAGGATAAAATAATTTCAAGCCAACTGCCAGTAGTTGTTGATGCCTTAGAGTAAAATAGATGATGTTTTGAAGATTTGGCAGGACCAACAAGCTTGCATACTATCACTCTAAAAATGCACTTAAGTGGAAAAATTTTAGTATTGACATAGATGGAAAACAGGACCTTATTTCGGAGTTCCTTTCTCTCATTCACTTTGCAGCACTCTGTTATCCCATTTCATTCCTTTGTTCTTGTTCACTTTAGATACCTTGTCTCTGCTTCTGGTGTTGTCCTGAGTTCCAAACTAACATTGTCCCTTTGTCATGTGTAATGATATTCCTGGCTGTATTAAAATAAAAATTTTTTAAAAAGTTCACTGCATGTGCTATATAGCAACCAAATGAGAAAGGAGTTCAAAAGCTTGGAAACCTGAATTGTGTGGGGTTTTTCTTTGTAGTCATCAGATTAGAAGTATTGACTGATGCACCAGCTAATCAGTAGACATCTGGCCACTTATTTAAGGCATGTTTCAACTTGAGGTGGGAGGAGAGAAATTCTTTGTTTAGAAAGTTGTGCAACACTTTCATTCCAGGAATAGATTTTTCTGATGAGAATTGAAACATCTATTTATCAGACAACAGAATGTAAGAAGTCTTAATCTCTCCCATTTACCTATTTTATTACATTATAATATGATGTTATTTTATTATTAACTTTAATATACTCTCGCCCTATTAAGAGGAAGCACAGGGGCTGGGGTTGTGCCTCAGTGGTGGAACATTTGCCTAGCACATGCGAGGCCCCAGGTTCGATCCTCAGCACCACATAAAAATAAATAAAATAAAGTTCTTGTGTCCAACTACAACCAAAAAGTAATTTTTAAAAGAATAAAATAGCACAGAATAGAAAAAAATATTTTCAGTTGGGGCAATATAAAAGAGCATTAAAAAATATCAAAGTGATGGGCTGGGGATATGGCTCAGTTGGTAGAATGTTTGCCTCCAGTGCATAAGGCTCTGGGTTCAATCACCAGCACCACAAAAATATATACATGTGTGTGCGCGCGCACGTATGCATGTGTGTGAATGCTATGTTAGGCCTCAATGCACTTCCTATCAGCTGTTAGCTGGAGAAGGGATTTGTGTCCCTTAAGCATATTAGAGAGAAATAATTTAATATTAAATAAATTAATTAAATAACTCATATGAAAAACTATACTATATATGTATATATGTGTGTGTATGTGTGTATATGTGTGTGTGTGTGTGTGTGTGTATTGTAATGCCTGCAAAACTTCATTTAAAACAGCCCTAAACTAGAAAAAGCCTAAGGGTCCATCTGCAGTATGGTGGATAAATGATTACATTACTACAGTTGTACCTTACATACAAATCAAAACTAACTGCTACTATGTACAGTAGCATGAACACAGGCTATGTGTCCCAAATCATTCCATTTATAGTTAAGAAGAGAATAAAAATATCACCCATGTTCATAATTATTCTGAGTGATTTACTGAAGCTCAAGTGACAGGCTTACTTCTAGTGAGTCCTCCCTCAGTCTCTGATTATGAATAAATTGAAGTTCTTAAATCTTAAAAAGGTCTACATCTCAGATTTTAAAATCCCACATTTTGATTTTAGACTTTCTTGTGTCCTTTGCATAGCCTTTTTTTCGGGCCAGTATCCTATGACTAAAGGAATGCCATTCAAATGCATATGTAACCCAGTACAGGACATGTTAACTTGCCACTTATATAGTAGAGGAATGTGTGTGCAATAATAAGTCAAAGGGTACTTGTTTGATTATTTTTCTAAATTTTTTTATCTGGATTCTTTTCTGAAAGTTCTGCTCTTAAGTTATTTAGGCTGCATATGTGTACAATAGACATGAACACCAAACATAAATACTCTCCTTTTTTGGTTTCCAGAAATGTGTTGTTTGCATGAATATACATGCAAATACAACTGACCTTGGAACTGAATACGAAAAGTACATTTTAATGAAACCATATTAAAACTTCCATTTGAAGAATGGTTGGGTTTATGTGCAGAGCAGGCAGTTACCAGGAAAGAAGTGACATTATGGTTTCAGGAACACCAGAAGTAAAAAAAAAAAAAAAATCATGATCATTTCCACCTGGATTTCATTTATTTCTCAGAAAAGAGTCCACTTTACACCTCTACTGATTTGGATTACATTTGAAATGTTTCCTTTATATGATCTGTATAACCTATTTGTTCAGGAATTACTAGACATATCAATTTTCAAAAGAAGGGAAAAACACAACATTGGCAATTCTGCCATTCAGTCATCATGAACATTCTTAATTATGTATTATATGTCCCCAGGGACTAGAGACCATTGAAAAAGTTATAGAGAGAAAGTAAAAAAGAAGACTAATATGGAAATTGAGGGTCCCTAAGGAACCCTAGTAAATAGATGGGAGAGAAAAGAAGAGAGAATTAATTAAAACTAGGGACCCTAGAGCTTAACAGGTATAGAGAAGGTAAACAGATATTAACCACCACTGCTTATTTGGTTTGTAGATCACAAAGCATTTTGAATTAATAACATGTATTCATCTTCACAATCACTTTCTGAAGTAGCATAAGAAAAGGAATGGAGACAGAAATTTTAAAAGTTACAGAGGAGAAATAAGCAAGGGAAGAGACTAGAGGCAAGAGGCAAAGGCAGAATGAGGAGGAGGCAGAGTGGAGAAGGAAAGAACTCCCAAGAAAATGTGGTAGAACAGAGGAAGCCATAAAGATGCACTGTGAAGGATGCCTTGGAGAAACAACCGGAGTTAAAAAGCACTGAAAATGGGGGAATGCTGTGATCTGAATGTTTGTGTCCTTGTTTAAATTCTAACCCCCACTGTGCAGGGATTAGCAGGTGGGGGTCACTGGGAAGTGATAAAGTCTTGAATGGTGATGATTGGGATTCCTACAAAACAGAACTTCTCTTAAGAGTTAGCTCCTTCCACTAAGTAAGAAGACAGCAAGAAGGAGCCATCTATGAACAAGGAAACAGCCCTTGCCAGGCATCTGGACAGCAAATCTGTCTTAGGTTGATCTTGGAATTCTCCACCTTCAAAACTAGGAGAAATAAATTTATATTGTTTATAAAGTACCCAGCTTATATTATTTTGCTATAGCAGCCCTGACAGGCTAAGATGAGGGATAAGTAGAGAATCCCTTTTTTTTTAATGCAGTGTAATATAAATAATAATTAAAAACAAAAGAATGAACTTAAAGTACATTCACAAATAATTATCTGGTCCAAAATCCATTGAAATTATTGAAAGCTAAAAATAGGCATAAAGAAAGTCGAAAATATGACTAAACCTGTGAGAGTTACTTGGCACCTAAGAAATGAGCAGATTTGACAGGGGAACTGTAGTGGACTCAGGAACTATAATTTGAAGACTGTTCTCAGAAAACAGAGCATATTCTACCCCAAGTTCAAGCTCATTAAGCACCTTAAACAAAAACATAAGGATCAAATGGAAGATAAAATTTTAAAGGCTTTAAAGGCTCAGAGGAGACATTTATAGAAAAAAAAATCACAATTAGGATCTAGCAACCAGAGCTGCTAATATTGCAAATATCTAAACTCATGAATTCACAAGAAAAAGGATTTAAAATACCATTCAATGAGACAAGAGTTAATAAGCCTGTGTAAATTCCTGATGAACAGAAAACTCCTGTGAAAAGTCCTCCTTGCCTCTGCTTCCTTTCTTTCATCTCCCTTGGTTCTGACCAACCACAGCAATGAATTTCTTGTAGATTCATGCTGCTAGTGAGATGACCAGTGTTTTCTTCCCATCTTCAAGAAACCCAGTAAGTGAAAGCTCAAGTAGAATTAAGGCAATACATTTAAAAAAAAAAAAAAAAAAAACAGAGAGGGAGAGAGAGAATTTTAATATTTTTTTTTTTTTTTTTAGTTTTTGGCGGACACAACATCTTTGTTTGTATGTGGTGCTGAGGATCGAACCCAGGCAAGCGTGCTACCTCTTGAGCCACATCCCCAGCCCAAAGCCAATACATGTTTTGCTCTGGATCATGTAGATCTACCATCAAAGGACACCACTGTCAGCCACCTCCTGCAGGGAAATATGTTTCTATTACAACGACCTCATTATTTGATGGACAGCTGTTCAAATAAAATGAGAAAGTCATCAATGATTGAGATATACTGATTAGTTTCACTTTATGGGTTACCTAGAATTCAATCTAAGCAATTAAAAATGCTGAGTAATTCACTATACCTGGGGAAGCTAATAAGTGATGTAGTAACCCAGATCAAATTCAAAGGAGGCTATTTAGTCGGAGAGAAAGGAAGTGAAAACAGAGAACAGAAGTTCCTGGACATTAAATTTGGAAACTGCAATGCAAATGGGAAGAGACTACATTCTAGTCTAATTTTCTCACTGGCTGTTTGTTAATGAATGCAAGTTTATTGTCAACTGTTTGGATGCTGAGATACATTTACCCATGGGTATTCTGTACTCCACTTGTGTTGGGCATGCTCTGAGGACAAGACTCTTTGTTTAGGCCATCATTGTGTTAACAAAATGGTGAGCAACCCAGAGAAGTGAGGCAATGTCTCTGCATAGGAAAGAAGTCTGCTACAGCAGGTAAAAGAGTGGGTTGCTTGGCCTCCATGTTCTCCTTCATAAAACTCATGGTGTGTTCAGGCTTTCGCCAAGGCCAGTGGTTCTCAAATTGTACCTATTTTATCACTTACATTAGTCACTTTAAAGCATATAGAGATATCTATCATTGTGACTTTTGGAACACAAACACACATAGTAGAGAGAGAGAAAAATAGGAAAAATGTATTGTATCAATGGTATTAGAAAAGATTGCTTCTGTTAAAATATGCAATGTTTTTAAAACAAAGAGAAGAAAAAAGTTTAAAAAAAAATATTCCATGTTTGGTTGTCTGAATTGGATGCCTTTCATTTCTCTTTTTTTAATTATTTTTTTTAATTCATATATGACATTAGAATGCATTGCAATTCATATTATACATATAGAGCACAATTTTCCTATCTCTGGTTGTGTACAAAGTATATTCACACCAATTCGTATCTTCATACATGTACTTTGGATAATAATGTCCATCACATTCCACCATCATTTCTAAGCCCATGCCCACTCCCTTCCCTTCCAACCCCTCTGTCCTATCTAGAGTTTATCTACTCCTCCCATGCTCTCACTTCCTACAAGATTATGAATCAGCCTCCTTATATCAGATAAAACATTTGGCATTTGGTTTCTTAGGATTGGCTAACTTCACTTAGCATTATCTTCTCCATCTCCATCCATTTACTTGCAAATGCCATGATTTTACTCTCTTTTATTGCTGAGTAATATCCCATTGTGTATGCCACATTTTTTTTTTATCCATTCATCTACTAATGGGCATTTAGGTTGGTTCCATAGTTTAGCTATTGTGAATTATGCTGCTATAAACATTAATGTGGCTTTGTCCCTGTAAGTATGCTGTTTATAAGTCCTTTGGGTATAAACCAAGAAGAGGGATAGCTGGGTCAAATGGTGGTTCCAATCCCAATTTTCCAAGGAATCTCCATACTACTTTCCATATTGGCTGCACCAATTTGCAGTCCTACCAGCAGTGTATGAGTGTACCTTCTTTCCTATATCCTCACAAACACTTATTGTTGTTTGTATTCATAATAGCTGCCATTCTGACTGGAGTGAGATGAAATCTTAGAGTAGTTTTGATTTGCATTTATCTAATTGCTTGAGATGATGAACATTTTTTCATATATTTGTTTTTTTATTGTATATCATCTTCTGAGAAGAGTCTGTTCGGGTCCTTGGCCCATTTATTTTTTGTATTATTTTGTTTGTTTGTTTTGATGTTTAGCTTTTTGAGTTCTTTATATACTCTAGAGATTAGTGCTCTATCTGATGTGTGAGGGGTAAAGATTTGCTCCCAAGATGTAGGCTCTCTATTCACCTCACAGATGTTTCTTTTGCTGGGAAGAAACTTTTTAGTTTGAATCCATCCCATTTATTGATTCTTGGTTTTAATTCTTGTGCCACAGGAGTCTTATTAAGGAAGTTGGGAGCCTAATCCCACATGATGGAGATTAAGGCCTATTTTTTTTTTCTATTAGACACAGGGTCTCTTTTTCTATTCCTAGGTCCTTGATTCATTTTGAGTTGAGTTTTGTGCCTGGTGAGAGATAGGGGTTTAATTTCATTTTGTTGCATATGGATTTCCAACACCATTTGTTAAAGAGGCTATCTTTGTGCCAATACATGTTTTTGGCACCTTTGTAATATAAGATAATTGTAGCTTTGTTGTTAGTCTCTGTGTCCTCTATTCTGTACCATTGGTCTACCAGTCTGGTTTGGTGCCAATACAATGCTGTAGTATAGTTTTAGGTCTGGTATAGTGATGCTACCTGCTTCATTTTTCCTGCTAAGGATTGCTTTAGCTATGCTGGGTCTCTTATTTTTCCAGATGAGTTTCATGACTGCTTTTTCTATTTCTATAAGAATAGAAAACACCATTGGAATTTTGATCAGGATTGCATTAAATTTCTACAATGCTTTTGGTAGTATGGTCATTTTGATAATATTAATTCTGCCTATCCAAGAGCAAGATAGATCTTTTCATCTTCTAAGGTCTTCTTTGACTTTTTTTTGTTTAGGGTTCTATAATTTTCATTATATACATCTTTTACCTCTTTTGTTAAGTTGATTCCCAAGTAATTTATTTATTTATTGAGGCTATTGTAAATGGGGTAGTTTTTCTTGTTTCCTTTTCTGGTGGATTTGTCGCTGATATACAGAAATGTCTTTGATTTATGGGTGTTGATTTTATATACTGCTACTTTGCTGAATTCATTTACTAGTTTAGAAGTTTGCTGGTGGAATATTTTGGGTCTTCTAGCATATCATCAGCAAATAGTGGTAATTTAAGTTCTTCTTTTCCTATGTGTATCCCTTTAATTTCTTTTGTCTAATTGCTCTGGCCAGTATTTTAAGAACTGTGTTAAGTAGAAGTGATGAAAGAGGGCATCTCTGTCT
This sequence comes from Marmota monax, assembly GCF_021218885.2. Lineage (NCBI taxonomy): Eukaryota > Metazoa > Chordata > Mammalia > Rodentia > Sciuridae > Marmota > Marmota monax. The sequence continues at coordinate 91,727 of NW_026694464.1, read as the reverse complement.
TGTTCCAGTTTTTAGAGGAAATGCCTTCATTTTTTTTTTCTTTTTCTATTTAGAATGATGTTGGTCTGGGGCTTAGCATAGGTAGCCTTTATGATGTTGAGATATGTTTTTGTTATCCTTAGTTTTTCTAGTGTTTTGAACATAAAGGGGTGCTGTAGTTTGTCAAATGCTTTTTCTACATCTATTGAGATGATAATATGATTCTTATCTTTAAGTCTATTGATGTGATGAATTACATTTATTGATTTCCATATGTTGAACCAACTTTGCATCCCTGAGATGAATCCCACTTGATCATGGTGCATGATCTTTTTGATATGTTTTTGTATTCAATTTTCCAGAGTTTTATTGAGAATTTTTGCATCTATGTTCATTAGAGATATTGGTCTAAAGTTTTTTGTTTGTTTATTTGTTTGTTTTTTAATATGTCTTTCCCTGGTTTTGGAATCAGGGTGATATTCATAGAATGAGTTTGAAAGTATGGCCTCTTTTTCTATTTCCTGAAATAAATTGAAGAGTATTGGTATCAGTTCTTCTATAAAGGTCTTGTAGAACTTGGCTATGTATTCATCACGTCCTAGGCTTTTCTTGGTTGGTAGCTTCCGATGGTATCTTCTATTTCATCGTTTGAAATTGGTCTGTTTAAATTGTGTATATCATCCTGATTCAATTTAGGTAAATTATATGACTCTAGAAATTTGTTGTTGCCTTTGATATTTTCTATTTTATTGGAGTACAATTTTCAAAATGATTTCTAATTATCTTCTGTATTTCTGTAGTGTCTGTTGTGATATTTTCTTTTTCATCATATGTGTTAGTGATTTAAGTTTTATCTCTCCTTCTCTTCATTGGCATGGCTAAGTATCTGTCAGTTTTATTTTATTTTTTTCAAAGAACCAACTTTTTGTTCTGTCAATTTTTTTCAATTGTTTCTTTTGTTTCAATTTCATTGATTTCAACTCTGATTTTACTTATTTCCTATCTCCTACTGCTTTTAATGTTGATTTGTTCTTCTTTTTCTAGGGCTTTGAGATGTAATGTTAGGTCCTTTGTTTGTTAACTTTTTCTTCTTTTAAGAAATGAACTCTTGGGCTGGGGATGTGGCTCAAGCGGTAGCGTGCTTGCCTGGCATGCGTGTGGCCCGGCTTCAATCCTCAGCACCACATACAAAGAAAGATGTTGTGTCCGCCAAAAACTAAAGAATAAATATTAAAAATTCTCTCTCTCTCTCTCTCACTCTCTCTCTTAAAAAAAAAATGAACTCTGTGCAATGAACTTTCCTCATAGTGTCCCAGAGATTTCAATATATTGTATCTGTGTTTTCATTTGCCTCTAAAATATTTTTAATATCCTCCTTGATGTCTTCTGTAACACATTGTTCATTCAGTAGCATATTATTTAATCTCTAGGTGTTAGAGTAGCTTTTATTTCTTATTTTATAATTGGTTTCTAATTTCATTCCATTATGATCTGATAGATTGCAGGGTATTATCTCTACTTTTTTTATATTTGCTAAGAGTTGCTTTGTGGCATAATATATGGTCTATTTTAGAGAAAGATCCATGTGCTGCTGAGAAGAAAGTGTATTCTCTCATTGAAGGATGAAATATTCTGTATATGTCATTTAATTCTAAGTTATTGATTGTATTATTGAGTTCTATAGTTTCTTTGTTTAGCTTTTGTTTGGAACATCTATCCAGTAGTGAAAGAAGGGTGTTATAGTCATCCAAAATTATTGTATTGTAGTCTATTTGACACTTGAACTTGAGAAGATTTTGTTTGATGAACATAGATGCTCCAATGTTTGGTATATATATATATATATATATATATATATATATATATATATATATATATATTGATTTATTTATTTTTTTATAATTGTTAAGTCTTACTGGTGTATGTTTCCCTTGAGCAGTATGTAGTGTCCTTTTTTTATCCCCTTTGATTAACTTTAGCTTGAATTCTCCTTTATTTGATATGATACTGGAGATCCCTGCTTGCTTCCACAGTCCCTGTGAGTGGTCTGATTTTTCTCAACCCTTCACCTTCAGTCTATGGATGTGTTTTCCTGTGAGATGTGTCTCTTGGAGGCAGCATATCATTGGGCTTTTTGTTTGGTTTTTGTTTTTGTGGTTTTTTAATCCAATCTAGTAGTCTGTGTCTTTCAATTAGTGAGTTTAGCCTATTAGCATTCAGGGTTATTATTGAGACATGATTTGTATTCCCAGCCATTTTTGTTTAATACCATGAATTGGTTTCCTCTCTGATTAGATTTTCCTTTAGTGTAATCCCCCACCTACTGATAATTTTATCATTGTTTTTCATTACCTCTTTGTGAATATTTTGCTGAGGATGTTCTGTAGTAAAGGCTTTCTAGTTGTAAATTCTTTTAACTTTTGTTTATCATGGAAGGTTTTTATTTCATCATCATAAAAAAATAAAATCTAAAGCTTAATTTTGCTGGCTATAAGATTCGTAGTTGGCATTTTCTTTCAGACCTCAGTATCTTGTTCCATGATCTCCTGGCTTTTAGGGTGTTGGTTGAAAAATCTGCTTAGATATGAATTGGTCTCCCCCTATATGTGATCTGATTCCTCTCTCTTGGGACTCTTAAGATTCTATCCTTATTCTGTGTGCTAGGCATTTTCATTATAATGTGCCTTGGTGTAGATCTGTTGTAATTTTGTATATTTGGTGTCCTGTAAGCTTCTTGCATTTGGTTTTCCAATTCTTTCTTTGTCCTTGGGAAATTTTCTACAATTATCTCATTGAAGAGATTGTGCATTCCTTTGGTTTGAAACTCTGTGCATTCCTCTATCCCCGTAACTCTTAGATTTAACTTTTTGATGCTTTTCCATAATTCTTGGATGTTCTATTCATGGTTGCTAACTGTCTTCACTGTGTGATCAACTTTATTTTTCAGATTATATACTTTATATTCATTATAAGATGTTCTTTCTTCCAAGTGATCTAGTCTGTTGGTTATGCTTTCTATTGAGTTTTTTTGTTGTTGTTTATTATATTCTTCATTTCAAGGATTTCTGACTTTTTTCAGAGTTTCTATCTCTTTCTTAAAGTAATCTTTTGCTCCCTCTATTTTCTCTCTTATCTCTTTATTGGACATATCAATTTTTGCCTGTATTTGCTCATTTAGGTTATTCTTTAATTCACAGATCATTTTAGTTATGAACCTTCTGAACTCCTACTGACATTTCATCAACTTTGCTGTCCATGGGTTTTGTTATTGTAGTATCCTGTTTGGGGCACTTTCCTCCATATTTTTTAATGTTGTCTATGTGTCTTCTTTTCTTGCAGTGCCAATCTGAGATATTACAGTTTCTATCCCATATTCTTATAGTACTTGTGCAGATTGTACCTCACCTCTATGTTGGGCTTCCAGACCCTGCTGGTGTCCTCAATATATGCTACTGCAACTAAAGGTGGTGGCAGCAATAGCCATGGAAACTTGATATAATACTGGAGGTGCCCCAAGGTGGATGTAATATGTTATAGAGATGGGGCTGAAAGGGTGGGCCTTACACTCTCTTTGGGATGCCTGTTCTGAGATGCAGCTGCTTCTAGGCCCTGTCTGTTTTCAAAAAGGTAGGGGCTACTGCATGAGGGCTACTGACCTCCTGTGGTAGTCTGCTGGTCAAAAGGGGCAGTCCTTTTCCAGAGGCTGTGCTCCAGCGGGTGTCTGCTGGTGGCGGGATGGACCTGGGCCTACTGTGAGCCTGGGTCCCCTACAGGCCCGTGTGTGAATTGCATGCCTTAATGGAGCAAAATTCCTTTCATATACTGAACCTGGCCATCAGTGACTCAGCCATTCAGAACTCTCTTGAGGCACACACAGTATTTGCCTTATGGTAAACAAACAAACAAGCAAAACCACTGTGCTCAAAATTGGATGTTTCTGTGGATAATTACTTCCTTTAGCATCAAGTTTCTCACTTTCAATTAGGAAAGGTAGCAGAATACAACAGTTACTAATAGGGCAATATGTAAAATTGTGGATGTGTAATCGATGTGATTCTGCAATCTGTATTTCGGGTAAAATTGGGAGTTCATAACCCACTTGAATTGAATGTATGAAATATGATATGTCAAGAGCTTTGTAATGTTTTGAACAACCAATAAAATAAATTAAAAAAAGTAATAGACTTAAATAGTTTATGAGATTTTTATTAATGGAATTTGGGGTGTAACTCAGTGATACAGAATGCACAAAGCTCTGGATTTGACCTGGGGGAGGGGGGAGTTAAAATGTAAAGGTGTTGTGATTGTTGATTTTATGTGTCCATTGGATAAAAGGCATATAGTGCTCAGATATGAGGTCAAATATTATTCTGGATATTTATGTATTTTTCTCTTTTTTTTTTCTTTTCTTCTTTTTATGCAGTACTGGAGATTGAAGAAAGGGGTGCTCTACAACTGAAGTGAGGTATTTATGCTTTATTTTGTGACAGGATGTCTCTAAGTTGCTGAAGCTGGCCTCCAACTTGATATCCTCCTTTGTCGGCCTCCCAAGTAGCTAGAATTATAGGCATGTTCAGTCATGCCAAATCTATTCTGGATATTTCTGCAAATGTATTTCTGTAGGAGATTAGCATTTAGATTGGCAGCCTGAGTAAAGCAAATTGCCCTCTATAGTGCCTTTTTAGAACAGAAGATCTGAATGGAGCAAAAGTTAAACCCTCCCCAAACAGAGATTTTTCTCTTGCCTGATGGCCTTTGATCTGAGACATTTGTTCTACCAGATTCTACCAAAGCTTCTGGTCTTGGGACTTGAAAACTAAAATAAGACACACACACACACACACACACACACACAGAGAGAGTCAATCTTGATTCATTAAAGATGTTGAAGGTTATTTGGGGGAATTTTTTCCCTTTGTCCTATGTTCTTTCCTTTTCATATGCCTTGATATTAGTGCATATCTCACTATATAAGGACAATTTACATGTAAAATATGAGTTGTTTCTTATTTCCTAGTATATCTTCCAGTTAGTATCTTGTGCACATGTGCATTGATGGCATTTTAATTATGCCAGTATGAATGAATGTCTTCTTAATTAAATTATAATTCTTAATTTAACTTAAGAAAAGTTCAAGTAATGCCTATAGCAACAACAGTTATCACTGATAGGTAAAAAGATCATTCCACTCCATTCTAAGTTGAGAAAGATAAAATAAGTCTCATAATCAACCAAGATTTTAAGAAACATGCATGTGCTGGACACTCTTCCAGCAAACACAAAAGCACAGTGATCATCCATACATATTTTTTTCCCTGCTTGCTGCATTCTGAGGAAGATATATATATATATATATATATATATATATATATATATATATATATTGAAAATTTGAATCATTTCCAGGATTACCTTGATTCTTCACAAGATCATCTATTCAATGCTTAAACTTAGGTCAATCTCTAAAGTTTTCCAGACAAAGCAGATAAATCAGATATTTCTTTTTTCCATTCAAAATTCACTAGCACCTTCCCATTATGTTTAGGGAAAAAATGGTCTAATGTCATGCTTGAATTGTTCTGGAACTTGGATGTACATTAACATTTCTCTGAACAGAGCTGAACGTGGAAGTGTAGCATGCCTGCCATCTTAGCAACTCGGGAGGCTGTGACAGGAGGATTTCAAGTTTGAGGCCAGCCTCAGCAATTTAGCAAGACTCTGTCTCAAAATAAAAAATAAAGTGGGCTGGGCATGTTGTTCAGTAGTAGAGCACCTCTGTCTTCAATCCCCAGAACCAAATAAATAAATAAATAAATATTAAAATAAATGTAAAATAAAATAAAATTATTAGGACTCTTTTGAAGACATATTTATATCAGAACCTTTCTCAGAATAATCAAGTAAGATTGTCTTTGGGGAAAGCCTGAGTATTTTTTCTTATGGTTCCCCAAAGTTGAATATCCCATCCTCCTTGATTGGCCCCAGCATGCCTTTTTAAATTACTTCTCTACACTCTGCTTTGCTCATTTAACTGGTCATATACTAGCTTTGTGTCATTCATTAGACAAGCCAAGCTTGCTCCCACCTCAGCACTTGGTCTTAGTGCTTTCTTTGCCTGTGCTCCTCACGTTGCCCCTTTTCTCATTTGTCCATGGTCTCTACTCAGGAAAACCTCCCTTAGTGCCAAATACCACTCTTGCCATGAACTGTGCATAGAACTTATCACTTTTTTTTCTATATGATATGTATATTGTGCTCCCACTAGACTATCATCAGGTTGTTAAGCTATTTCTTGATTTGCACTTACCCAGTTTTGCTTAGAACTGTTATTGAAATATAAGCACTTCATAATAGTGCAGACTAGATTGTATATAAACTGGAAGCTCCAATTCAAAGATAGGTGGTAATACATCAGGAAATGTCTGATTACATGAATTATTTCCTTTTCTCAGATAATAATCTGCGTCAATAAATACAGGGATTCCTAGAGATCAAGAAAATTGTCACTTGGGCATTGTCCCAGGAACGAGTTTTGTAGAACTATAGTATGGGTAGGGTGAGGTAGCTGTATTTGCTTCTAATAGACACAATGTGTGGCATAAAAATAGTCAATAAATAATCCAATATCTTAGCATTCTATCTCCTCTTCCATCAAGTAGAAAGTGGGACTCATTTTCTTTTCTTATGCTTATCTTCCATGAAGAGCTATGGTGCACATTTTAAGAGGCTTCTTCACTTTTAGGATATAGATTGTCAGGAAAAAAAAAAAAACATGGGGTTTTGGAGGAACATGAATTAAAGATGGAGTCTGACTTCATTTTATGCTAGCATAATCACTTACATTCATATGGCTATTAGGACCAATACATAAACAATTTGGCCACTAGGAAAATCACTCATTGCTAAGAGTGAGGGAAGACTAATTTCCAGTAATTCCTTTTGGGATTATATGGTTATTACTGATATCTATGTATTCCATTCCACACATTTCCTTTTGGGGACCTGTCCTGTTCTTTATTTCTTCCCCCAATGCCTGTGCTCACCCCAGTTGATTCTGATTAGTGTCAGATGGTGCTATGCATACCTGCACACTGATTAGCATTTTCCTGTTGATTTGCTCTAAATACTAGTCAATTGGAAGCAATGACACTATCTGCCTACGTCCAGCTATTATTTTTATGACAGCACTAACTTCTTCAAATAGCTTTAGTTTTGTGCAGATAACAGTATATGTTTCTTTGCTTTCAACTTCTCTACCACTAAATTACAAGAATATCTGGTTGCATTTTTTTTAACTAGAATTAGTCATCATGATGCTTCATAAAGGAGACAATGCACATTCGTGAGGTGTGTGCATTGTCTTCTATCTTTGCATCAGGGATTTTCAGGTTAGCATCTTCAGCCATCTTCTGCAACAATAGGATACTTGTGACAGAGCACACTTTGCAGACATGCCAACTTTGACTTGACATAAGTCACTAGGTATAGAACAAAGTTACAAAACAGCTCTGCTGCTTCAGGTTTCTATCAGTTGGAGCTAAATGTAAGCTGATTATAGGCCTTTTTAAAGTGTTGCACATATTTAAGAGCCTGCTTCATGATAGACTCTGACTCCTTTGTTAACCTATTTTGCTCAACAACTCAATCATTGCTACTTTTCATATTTTGTTTATGAAACCTAAAGAGAGGTGATAATTTTGCCTATCACCTTGAGCTTCTAATTAAGAGTGATCTCAATGCTCATGACACTACCCCTCCTATGAAAAGAATGCTTTTCAGAGTAGTCTTCCTAGGTTGATGGAAAATTTCCCCATCTAAATTGACATGATTTTAGATATGTTTTTACCAAGGCTCAACACTAAGCCACAGTGGTGTATGGTGAAACACAGTTCTATTATACTGTGACTTAACCCTTTCACACACAAAAAAACATGGGGTTTTGGAGGAACATCATCATTCCACTTAAATGACATCTTGATATTCACCTGTCTTCACTTCAAATCCTAGCTATATTCAGCAGAGATATCTACCTTTTGTTTTTATCCTTCTACAATCTTTTTAACCTGTGCATATTTCAGTGAAAGGTATTAAAGTATATATGGGTAGCAGGCCTACAAGAGATGTAAAGAATCTGTATGATCTACTATATAGCCTACTACATCCTAATTTTACTACACATTAACTTTGCTATCTTTTCCTACTATCAATTTATTTGTGGTTAAATTTTCAAATCATTAAATTTCCATTTTATAATATTAATGATGTCTGAATTACCTGTAATAATAATTGAGAAAGGCAAAACAAATTACAGATAAGAGCACAATATTATCTTTAAAAATATTTTCTCAAATATATGGGATTTTTGATAGCTTTAATCATCATTGCTACTAAAAGTTTTATATTGCCACTCATATTATAGACTTTATTAACTAGTTGGAGATAGGACCTACTCCTCATGCCAAATGAATGAAATAATTATTAAAAGAGATTAGATTTCCCTCTGAAATAGAGCTGGTCATAGCCCTGTTCCAAACGTAAATGGACAGTTCAAATCATAAAGTTACCCTTAATTACAGAGAAACAAAACATCCCTTACATCCAGTCCTATCTCCAAACAGCACAACTCAGACCTTGTCAGGTTGACAAAGTTTAGGTCTACAACACAGATGCATTATGACTATCAGACCCAGAATTTAGCAAGCAATTTTCTCTTCAGAAAAGCACACCGGAAGGTCACACAATTCCATGGAGTTGATGATATTACCAGAGCACTTTAAATTTGGAAGAAAATAACTCTAAAGTCGATATTCATTCCAGCTCCCTTGACTAGTGATTTTAAAGGGGGTTAATGTGATGGAACGGCCAACCATGTTGGTTGAATTTGAGCAGCTAATTTATTTTTTATTTTTTTATTAATTGAATTGATCTTCCCCTTGCTATTCTACAGTACCTTTGTTGCATCCTCCATAATCAAGGGGATTTATCATGCAGAAGAAATGCTCACAAGGGCTGTTTTTTTCCCCCTTTGCCTAATATAAAAAGGTATCACAAGAATTTCAACAAGGTAAACAGGAGAATGTCAAGGGAATAAAAGAAGCTTGGAGAAAACATAATTCAGACTATTAAGTAACATAGCAAGCAAAACAATAGAGACCCCTGCTCATTTGCTACAATTTGGTAGAAACTCAAGGCCCATCTATCCCAGAGAAATGCACCTACTAGCCTAAAACAGACCTAGCAACTCCAAAAAGAATTATTCTATTAAAGTACCCAATAAAATATAAATCTAATGCCTGGCAGTTTTATTACATTGATGCAAACAAAATGAATATGTTATAAACTTGAATATAGATGATATATCTGAAAAGTTTATCAGGTTCTCTATAAATGGAGAGGGCATCATTAGAATTTCTGGAGTTGAATTTTAAGAAGGCAGCTTTGATACATAAAAAGGAAGAAATATTTAAGTTCTAAAAATTTTGAACTTATTGAACAATATGAAGACAGGGTGCATTCTGCCTTAGTGAGCAGTGGACTCTTTGTCACTGAGTCTGCAATGCATATCATAAAGCAATATTTTCCAAAGGAAACAAAATATGAACCATGAATTTAAAGCCTGTAAGTACTTATAAATTTTATTTATCATTATAAAATTATTCTTTACTGGTATCAAAAAAGTTGAAATGAAATATTTGATTTAACCCAACATATATAGAGTATTATTATTGTAAAGCAGAAAAGGCGTGTGAGATCAGGAAACACAGAGCAAGAATAAGGCATCAAAAGAAGATTAATTGGGGGGTGCTCCCAGGCGAGGTTCACCAGTCTGTGAAAGTGTGAGGGATGAGGAAGTCACCAGAGGGAAAGGCAAGACAATGATTTCAAGGGAAGCTGGAGGTAGGAGGGCCTAGGCCACCTAAATTGTCGCTATGGACAGCAGAGTTTAGGGGCATCTGTCGCTGGTTGGTCCAAGTTGAGAGGAGTTGACAGGGCAATAGTTTCAGTTGGCAGGAACCATGGTCATTGGGGACAATTGCTGTGTCAGCTTCTCATTGATCATTTAAGATCTTCTCAGCCACATGGAAAGTCCCCGACCACAGCCACCACGGAAGAGGGAGGGAGAATGGAAGGCTGTGGACGCAACAATTATGAAACATGCAATCAATATAAAAATCATGTGTGATTTTATGTTTTTATAATAAGTATCGGAAATTCCATGTGATTTTCAGTTATGCTTTATTACAGTTTGAAAAATAAATGTTTCCCAAAGTCTCATGTGCTAAAGGCTTGGTTACTAGCTGTGGTGTTATTGGGAGGAGGTAGAACCTTTAGGAGGTAGAACCTAGTGGAAGGAAGTTGGGACATTCTGGGTGTGATCTTGAAAGAGATATTGGGAACCTCACCCCTTCCTCTTTCCCAACTGCCATGTGGTAAGCAGCTTCATTTCACCACATGTACCTTACCATGTTGTTCTGCCTCACTACACATCCCCAAAACGATGCAGCCAATCTACCATGATCTGAAACTGTGAAACAAACTCTTCTCTTTATAAGTTGATTTTCTCAAGAGTTTTGTCACAGAAATGGAAATACCCTAAAATATCCTCAAAATATGCACTGATGATATTTCTGTTCAGTAACCACGTTTACCTACCAGCTAGGGAATTAGACAATGCAATTAGAAGTTTTCCAGATGGGGTGTGAGATCCATTCCCTACGGTGATTTCCTTTTTAATTTTTGACCTATTATTTGATGATCAAGTCATATTAGATTAAATTCCAATTGAGTGGGTAACTACACGAGGGAGTCACTTTAGGTTTATACATTTATACTATAATCTAATCATATTAGGTCAACTTCCAATTAACTGGGCACTGGAAAGAAAAGGCACTGGAAAAGGAAGAGAACTTTCACGGAGCATTTTCAGGGAAGGATGAGACTGACTGTATATATTTAGTTGTAGATGGATACAATATCTTTATTTTTATTTATTTATTTTTATGTGGTGCTGAGGATTGAACACAGGGCCTTACATGTGCAAGGCAAGCACTCTACCACTGAGCTACAACCCCAGTGCATGTTTGACATTTTTTTTTCTTTAATAACCTTGAAACAAAAGAAAACAACAAAAAAAGTTCAGCTAATGAAAATTGGTGGGACAAAGAAACAAAACGGCTCAGTTTATGTTTACTGGCCATTGGCTTTATGTGTAGCTTAATAGAGAAATCAAAGTCCATATCCTCACAGAGCATAATGGAAAATATGGAGAAGTCAGAGATTTGGGAGCATTGAAAATTAAGTGATATTAATTAGTGTGAGAGAGTGCCAAAGCAGCTCTTTAGGGGAAGAATCTAATAGCAGTTAGCCGAGAAAAAAGAAATGATTATTAGCATTTAGAGGAATCTTCCCAGTGAAAGTAGGAGACCTGGGCTGAGTCTCAGATATTGGGCCATGCTTACACAAGAAGAAAATGTTACCATAAGTAATGGGATTAACATGTCTGAGGTGTTTTTCTTTTCCTCTTTATTCTTTCTTTCTTTCTTTCTTTTTTTTTTTTGGACACATAATAAAGCAGTTTGGATTGTAAGGGTATAGTTGCACTTCTTATTATATGTATGTAACAGGAGCCAGTTACCTCTTTTGGGTTATAGGAGCTTGTCAGACTTAAGAGATACCAAAAAGAGAATTTAAAAAAGTGTCTTTTGATCTTGTACCTTGTTTTCACATTGTTCCTTTCTAATTCTATGTTCACTGATTTAAAAAGCAAGGGCTTTGGGGGAGGGTTTGCCCAAGACCTACTTGGAACCTTGATGCACAGAGCAATAGCCTAATTGAAATTAGCTCCCTTTATCAAAGAGCTGTAGTGAATGTTTCTTGGCCAAAGGAGTAGCTGGATCAGGCTGAAAGGAGAGGCCAAATGAACAGGCTGCATTCTAATGGGAAGGATAAAACCACACCATTAGACAGGCTGAGGATAAAGTTTCAAATGCTCTAAGAGGAAAAAGTAGTCTGGGATCCATCAGACTTATTGGCACTTTAGCTGGCAAACAGATAGTATTCTAATCATTAAGAGATATGAGATATGCTGGTTATTGTGGGAAGAAGTTAAGAAATCAGAACAAAGAATGCTACTGTGTGCTCAGGTCAAAAACCCTGGTCTTGATTTCTCTTCTTCCATACCTTAAGTGCAATTTATTATAAATCTTCTTGGAACTGCTATCAAAATATACCAGAAATGTGACCTCTTTTCACCGCCTAATGTGGTTACCACTCTGGCCCAGTGCCCCTTCATCTCATTGCTCAATTGTTGCAGTACCTTTCCAGCTAGGTGCCATTCAGTCTTTCTCCCTTTGCAGTCTCTTTTCAGTAAAGCAGAATCCTTTTAAAACACAAGTCAAAATATATCATTCTTCTGTTCAAACTCCTTTGTTTCCAACTCACTCAAAATAGAAATGCATATCTCTGCTCTGTTCTAAAATTCTTTACATGATCTGCTTCTCTCACCCCCTGCAACTGCCTCTCTGACTTTGTAACTTTAATTTCCTTACTCGCTCTCACTACACACTGGGCTTCTTGTTGCTTCTCAAAACTACATGTAGAGCTCACCTATGGGACTTTGAACTTGCCATTTCCTCTATTTATTATGCTCTTTTCAAGCTATCCACAGGATGCATTCTCATCTTCATTCTCATCTCATTCTCATTCTCATCTTCTCAGTGACCCTCTCTCTAGTTATCAATTTGAAATTTTACCTCCCTTCCAGCTAGCTCCAATTTTCCTTCAGTACCCAATTATTTTCTCCTTACAATGTATCCCCATCTAAAACATTACACAGGGCTGGGAATGTAGCTCAGAGGGAAAGCATTTGGCTAGCATTTGGCCCTGGTTTTGTTCTCTACCACCACAAAAATTAAAATTAAAAAAAAAAAGATAAAGTATTGCATCTAATTACTTATTTTCTTCTGTTGATGGTCTATGACCCTGAAATATAAGCTTCAAGAGGAGAGAGCTGTGGCCTCACTTTTCTACCTTTTATGATAGCTCAAGAGCCCATTGGAACCAAACTCAAAATTCTGCATATAAAATTCCTTTAAATGTAGCTCGAATATAAGTTGTAGCCACTTAGAACCTGCCTGCTTTCTACAAGACACAAAACTATATCCAACATGTCCTATCCTTAAATAAGACAAACTCTGGGGCTATAAAAGACCCCAGGTGACTATTACTCTTCAGAGATCTCTGATCTCCATCATCATTGAAATGACAAAGGTACAGGAGCCCTGCTCTGATTCCTGTCTACCTTGAGATTTCCCCTGGCTGTTTGCCTTCAGGCTGCTTCTGGAAGATCTCCTGAAGTGAGGGACTTCCCCTTACATGAAATCTTCTCAAAGTGACACTCAAATAAAGCCCAGTATGTGTTACTGCAAACAGAGTTCTATTGCTTTCTTTGTCCTGCCTCAAAATCTTCAAACACATTACACCCAGAAGCATCACACTTTTTGCTATTAAGCATTAGATGGCTTTCAGAACAAGGAAGCTCATTCTACTCCTGTTTTATTTTGCCCTACCCTCCACTCATTCCCAAAATAGAAGCAGTGGGGAATGCATGCTGTCTTCTTTTGTCCTCTTTGTTTCCTCATCTTTCTAAAATATTTCTTCTGCTTATAGCTCTCTATATGTGCAGCTAGTCGTATTTTACCATTTCAATTCACTTTACTTCCCCCTTTTCTTTTTTTTTCTCTTAAGTAGAAAAAAGACAATCCTTAAATATAAATAATAAAATAGTACCAAGGACTGTCCAAATTCTCTTCCCATCCATTTCCTCTATTTTGGGAGAATGCATAGGATTTATGCATTGATTATACACTAACCATCAAGATTCACAGAAAATCTTAACTAAGCTTTTCCAGAAACTTTCACCATAATTGATGTTCGGATTATCAGCAAAAGAGTCTCTACAAAAGAGTTCAATGTAGGTAAACTTCCTATTTTCCTGTTTCTCTATTTTATGTGGCCACTGGCCTGGAAGAAATCAGCACTCTAGGTGCTGAACACCCCATTACAAATTTTTCCACAAAATTTATCCAGCATAGTAGTTTTTAAAATGTGTTTGCAAATGTAAAATGTGGTAATAAAAAGACAAATCCTTTAACAAGGCTTCTGGCCTTGAGCTGGAGCTTCACAGAGATGTCTACATTTCTAAGATAAGAGAAGTTATCATTTGGGCTCCATGGTAACAGCTGGCAGGGGGAGAAAAAAAAAAGGTGTTGTTCTTGAAGGGTTAACTTGCCAAAAACAGTGAAAGAATAAGCTGCTTTTAAGTGAATTTCTGCTGACTATGAACTTCTGAGCCCCTCCACTTATATGCTGGGTATAAAGTTCTGAAACTACCTGAACTCAGGTTCAGGGGATTAATTGATTACATTGAAAGCTGTACCCTCTGAACCTGGCTATAGCCAAATAAAATTGTTTCATGCTATCTATAGGGCTTTGCCTTGTCTATCCCTACAACATCAAGAGGTAAAAATATTTGTGGTGTTGATAAGTGACTCCTACATCCCTGCCTGTCTTCCGTCTTTGATTTCTGGAGTACTGGCCTTAAAATCTATAAATAATTTCTTCTCTACCATCTATCTTTGTACTTCAGCCTATCTTCAATGAACCTCCTGCTTCTTTAAGTCCACTTTCTATTCTACTTTCCTTTCTGCCAATCACTCTGGCTGCGTTTCTTGTACCCTTTCTTACTTTTGGTTTTATTTTCTTGACCATTATCTATAATATTATCCAATCCTGTATATGAGGGACAATTAAAATCACAAATCAACAAGTCATGCATGTGTGTGCATGTGCATGCACTGTTTTTTTGTTTTGTTTTGTTTTGTTTTTTTGTCTTAAGTAAATCACATTCTGGATAACATTTTTTATCAACATATCCTTCACTTAGAATAAATGAAATATTTATCCAACAACAAAAAGGAATTGTCAAGTTCCAGAAAGGAATGCTGGATGTGTATTGGTATGTTAATCAGCTTTCCATTAGTATAATAAACTATCCAAGATAATTAATTTATAAAGCAAAATGTTTATTTTGGTGCATAATTTTCATGGTTTCAATCCATGATTGATTGGCCCCATTGTTTTTGGATCTGTAGTGATACAGCACATCAGGGGTGGAGTATGTGGAAGAGCAAAACCACTTACCTCGTGGCAAAGAAGCAAAAAAAGAGTGTTTTAGTCAGCATTTACACCACTCAACCAAAATACCTGGCAAGAACAATTTTAGAGGAGAAAAAGTTTGTTTGGTACTCACAATTTCTATGGTACTCAGTTCATAGACAACTAGACTATGGGTTAGTTGCTCTGGGCCCTACATTAAACAAATAATCATGATGGAAGTGTGACAATAGAAAGCAATGGCCATCAAAAAGCAGATAAAGAGTCACCACTTATACCAGGGAAAAAATAGCAGTCACAGAGGCAAGCCCCCAGGGACTTACCTCCTCCAGCCACATCTTTTCTGCCTGTGGTTACTTCCTGTATTTCTGCCCAGTTAATACATACCTGGGGACTAATGCACTGATTAGGTTAAGGGTCTCATAACTCAATCATTTCTCCTCTAAACTTTGTTGCATTTTCTTACACACATAAGCTGATGGGGTGGGGTACTTCATATCTAAACCGTAACAGAGAGTGAGGAGGGGCAAAATCCTAAAATTCTTTGTGAGGATTTATTCCCAATGACCTCCCACTATGACACAAGTTTTAAAGGCTTCACCAACTCCAAAGAGTACCCCTCTAGTAACAAAGCTTCACACATTTGGGCCTTTGGATTCATTAATGATAAAAACTGTAGCAAATACAGAATTGGAGAAATCATTCTGAAAAACAAAACTAGTATGGTTCTAACTATATTGCATTTTGGAAAAAGCAAAAATGTAAAGACAGTAAAAGATCAGTGGTTGACAGTGGTTTAGAGAGTGGGAAGAAAAAGATGAATAAGTGAATTTGGGGTCATTTTTAGGGTAATAAACTTGTTATGTAGGTAAATAAAATGGCAAATGCATGTCTTTATGAATTGGTCAAAACCTACAGCGATGTACAAAATAGGAAGTAAAACTTAAACTCTGAACTATAGTTAATACATACATTTGTTTACTGATTTTAACAAATGTACCACATCAATGCAATATGTAATAAGAGAGGAAACTAAAAAGCAGTCAAATGAGAAGTGGGAGAATTACATAAAATTTGATAAGCAACTTTTTCTGGGTATCCATGTGGAATTGGTCCCAGGATCCCTCTTTGATACCAAATTCTGGAGAGACATAATCTGATATATAAAATAATGCATTATTTGCATACAACTTAAGCAAATCTTTGCTTTTACTTTAAACTATCTCTAGATTATTTATAATACCTAATACAAATGCTATGTAAGTAGTTGTTATGCATATTGTTTAGAGAATGAAAAGAAAAGAAATCTCCACATATTCAATACAGGCACAATTTTTTCCTAATATTTTTGTGGCCGCTTGAATCTGTAGTTACAAAACCATGCACATTGAGGGCTAACTGTATCATCTGCTTAATTATTCTTTACATCCAAAACTGTACTGAAAATAAAGTAATTATTTTTAAAAAACAAGAGAAGAAAAGAAATATCTACTTTCATGCACTTAGGGATTAGAGACTGGGGAATATTTCCAGTGGCAATAGGTTTAAACACTAACAATAGGCATAGTTTGCTTGTTTACTGCTAATGTTATTGTTGCAATTGTAAATTGACTCTTATCATAAACAGCCTTGTACATTGTAAAGTAAATCTTATGGCTTTTATGTATGCCAAAAATGGGTTCTTAACATGTAAATGGGTTCCCTTACTTTGCAGTACAAATCCCATAAGATTGTAATGACATAATAAATCAAGCAGTGCATTATTAGGAAATATTGAAATTGCAATGGGTTGTTGGCTTTTATTTTTAAACTTCCTAAAGGAGAAATGTGAAATTAAGGAAATGAATTTAGCCACTACCAAAGATAAATAGTCTTTCACCCTCTTAATCACAAAGGGGACTGAGGCTGTTTGTTGTGAAAACATTTTCTCCCTGCAAAATACAACTCAGAAATCCCATAGCTGATACTGTAATAGGTTGTATATATTAGCAAGTGGGGAACTTAAACAGAAATTTCAGTGCCAATGTGAAGAACATTTTTTAACATTTCAAGTTTAGCTTTTTTTTCTCTCCCTTTTTTTGATCCTATGTATATTAGTATTTTTTTTCCTATTGTTAAAAACTCAATGACTAAGTTATTAAGAAGGAAAGATTTGGGGACTCACAGTTCTCAAGGTCTGCAGTAGTGAGGCCACATCTGGTGATGGCTTTCTTGCTGGCAGGTTCCTGAGGTATTATACTTCAAATTCTGAACCACATGGAGAGATACAGGGAGTGTGTTTTATCCTTTGTGTATCTGGGGTCTGTCTTTCTTATTAAGCCACCAGTATTCAATCATGGGGCTCCACCTGATGACTTCATTTTACCTTTTCTAGTCTTAATCATTTTCCAGAAGCCCCACTATTAGAGCAGGCAGAGAGGTGGGTAGGTAGACAGGAGCCAGCAGGGTAGGGAGGAAGGAGGAAAGAAACAATAGTGTCCACCCTTCATTCCATCTTAAGTGATGAAAAATTACTCCCCCTGAAGTTATATAAATCCCACCCATGAAACCACTTCCTTCTTGGTCATGTACTACCTTCTTAAACTCAAAAAAACCAGGTATACTCAGCTTATATATACTCAGCTTACTCAGTTTTACACCTCACAGCAGTGAGAAACTGTTTTGAGGGGAATTACAATTCATTGTAATTCACTTTACAGTTTTAAACCCCCATATATCTCACTTCATTTAAAATACAAATATATATATTTTAAACATATATATATATATATATATATATATATATATATATATATATATATATATATATTCACTCAGGAAGGCTTAAGCACTGAGCCACACTCCCAGCCCTTACTATTCTTTTTTCTTTCTTTCTTTCTTTTTTTTGAAACAAGTTCTTTCTAGTTTGCTTAGGGCCTCCCTAAATGAGTGAGGATGATTTTGAATTTATGATCCTCCTGCTTCAATCTTCCAAGTCACTGGGAATACAGGCCTGTACCACTATGTTTATGTCCTTGCTTAGATATTAATGTAAACTTTCTAACATGAAAAAAAAAAAAAAAACAGCACAAGTGAAGTAGACCATGGCACAAAAACCATAGCAACCACCCCAAATACATAATACATGACAAGAGACATTCCCAGACCAAATATAAAAGCCCATCTAGTGATAAACCTAGGTTCTTTTCTCCTTCGAAGGCAGTTGCTCCCTGTAAAGATAACTCCATTGCACTAAATAAACACTTTGTGCTTATTTTCTGAGTCTCTTGTCTGAAATCTTTCTTTTGAGAACAAGAGCTGAGAAGAAATAACACCTGGATAGCACCACCTCTAAACCCGCAATCAGATTAAATTTTTACCCCTTAGCACCTCACAATGGAGATTTAAACAATTGTACCAAGTAACAAAATCCTGAATATTTCTGTTTTCATTTTGTTCTGAAATCATGCTTAGAAGAGTAGCAATTACAAAAAGCAATTAACTAACCAATTAATTAATTGATTATGAAGCAAACATGCCTATTCCAGTTTTCTTTTCTGTTAGTTTGTCTATCTAAACAAAGGAATTGTTTAGGTATAAAATCCTTCCTGTACAGTGAATAAATATATCATATTTGACATGATATGAGAAACATGTTATTTCTGATTTTTCTGCCTATTGGAAGATTTGTAGTATACTTCAAATTCTAAAACACATTTTATGTAGAGCAAACTTTAGAGCCCCTATTGCTTCACCCTGACAAAGGAAATTATATCTCAGGCTTATGCTCAAGCATACACTCAGTAAGTCTTTGAAAGAAGAGAAAACATAAATTGATCTAACTCTCAACCTTCTATCAGTAAAACACTGATAAAGAGTAAGAATGTAGATAATTAAAGAGAAAAATATTAACATCTATTCCAATGTCCTTCTCACCAGAGTTCAAAAATTCTTACATCATTCTTGAAAATTCTTAACAGAATCAAGGTAAGACAGAAGAAATAGGAAACAGGTAGAAAGGAAACATAAAAGAAGGACAAAGGAATAAGACCTTAATTCAGAAGTTCTGCATACATTTTGAGACCCACCACATCCTAAGCCTGTCTCTTTTCAAGGACTGTTAACTCCCAAATTTCTAAGAAATCTGTAAATCCGCCTGTGCATGGTTAAGGTTAACCCTCCAATAACTGAGCAAAGAGAAATACAATAGTCTGGAGGAAATTGTCCCCATAGCATTAACAGTTACAGCATTGCCCAAAGTCCAAGTCCAAAATCTCATTGGCAATTCAATGCAAACTCTTAACTATGAGCTAAGATCAAAAGCAAGTTACACATATCCAATATATAATGGAACAAACTGAACTTTTTTCTTCCACAAGGGAGAAATAGGGGCATAGAAACAAGGAATGGCCTGAAAGCAAGACTGAAATCCAGCTGGGGAAACAAATCATTCAGCTCTAGGTCCAGCATCTGGGTTGCATGGCATCATGGTATTCTTTCCGAATGGCTTTTGTACCTCTGTCCTTATGGCCTTGCTGGTTTTAGCCCACAGGAACTCTCTCTTGGCTTGTTTTTGCTCAATTCCTGCAGTTTTCCTTGGCAGGCATTACAATTTACTGGCATCTCTTAATCTTAGAAAGTCTCCACTGCAGCTTTGACTTCCTTCTCATTTCTTCATGCATTGCTTTTTAAGGGGCAGCCCACAGGTAATCCAATACACACTTTGCCTACTTCCATGGTCTTCCTTTGAAATCTTGGTAGACACCTCCATGACCCCCAAGCCCCTAACTCTAGCATCCTGCATTTCTGCAAAATAAGCACCAATTGATTACAAGTCCTGCCACCATGTCAAGGTGGACAAAGACTGCAACATCCTCTGAGTACCTGGGTGGCTGAGCACAGTGAAGCAACTTCCTAGACCCTGACCCCCATCACATGCAGGGAAGGCACCCCAATAGTTTCTTCTTAAAGAAATTTTTACCTTTACATCTTTGACAATGAGAAAGGTGTGGTCTTGGCAATTCCCAAGGTGCCCTTCAGCCATATTTCCTATTGATTCTGTGTAAAGTACTTAGCACCTCTTTCATGGCTCTAATGTCTTTAACCATCACAACTTCTTTAACCTCTATTTTACTCACTCATTTCTAGCCCGACTGTGAGTTTTTAAAAAAATCTTTCTGCTTTACTTTCTGCTCCTGATTATCACAGCAATCTTGGCTAAAAACTTCCAGCTATATTCATGCCACATCCTAATAGCTGGGCTGCCTTCAAATTTTAGTCCATTACCTTTAAATTCAGCCTCACAAAATACCTCAGGACATAGGCAAAATGTAAGCATTTTTTTTTCCAAAACATAACATGAATGGCCTTTATTCCAATTTCTAGTGTAGTCTTTTGTTTTTTCTGTGAAACCTCATGAGCCCAGTCTTTTCTGACCACAGTTCTATTGTCATCCTGGTCTTTTGAGCTCCCACTAGAATTACCCAGATAAACTCTAATAACAATATTACAATATTTTAAGGCTTTTCCAGTTTTCATCTCAAAATTTTCTAAGTTTTGGTACTAATTTCTGTTTTAGTCAGCTTTCTTTCTTTTTTCTTTTTTTTTTTTTTGGTCTCTGCGACCCAAAGGCCTGATAAGAACCATGTCAAGGAGGAAAAAAAATCATTTTTGCTCATGGTTTCAGAGGTTCAATCCATGATTAGCCAACTCTATAACTCTAGGCTGGAATTGAGGCAAAACATCATGGAAAAAAGGCATGGCAGAGGAAAGCAATTTAGGACACAGCAACCAGGAAGCAGAGAGGGCCCCACTCACTAGGGACAAATTATAAACCTCAATGGTATGCCCCCAGGGCCCTACTCCTTTAAGTCACTCCTTACCTGCATATAATAATCACCCATTTAATCCATATCAGTGGATTAGATTAGAGTTCTGGATTAAAATACTGATTAAAGTTCTCATAATCTAATCTATTCACTTCTGAATATGCTTGCATTATCTCACACATGAGCTTTGGAGGAACACCCCATATCCAAACCATAATAGTCCATAAGCAAAGGACTGGGGATAACCTTATCAATGTAGATAAGTATTCAAAAAATAGGGACTAATATGTCAAGCCTCTCCCAGCCATGGGTGATTGTGACCACTGGAGGAAACTATAGTTTTAAGACCTTAAGTCTTGCAACCAGGTCATCAGGACCCTCCTTTTGTGGCTGTCATCACAATTGCCAGAAAGAAAGTTTACTGAGGTCCATACACAGAGTAAGAAGTTACTTATCACACACACACAAAAAAGTCAAGAACAAAGACATATACATTCTTTAAAACTCAAACTCTGTAAAAGCCCTGTTACAGTACCTTAACTCTATAAAAGTCCTGTTACAGTACTCTATATGAATTTCCTTATCTCATCTTCTCTGTAATAAACTCTTGGCTAATATTTTGATATACTTGATTGAAATTATTCCTAAAAGGTCTCAAGAACCAATTGCTATGAATTCCTATGTTCACTTGGATTCTGCAGATCTCCTTCTCTGAACATCTCCTCCCAGATATTCATATTCTGTTTTACAGTTAGTTTTCAATTTCATTTTGATAAAGGGAGAAATCTATGCAATGGTTTACAAAGCTTTGAATAGCATTAGTGTTATCTTTTCTTCATTGTTCTCTTTATAATATTCTTCATACATTTTGTGGTCTTTGTTTTAGCCTCATAGCTCCTTGAAATTGTATACTACTCCTTATTTCAGGTGCTATACACATGACAGTCTTCAAATGGCATCTTATTTTATCTCCTCATATTTTTTTACTGACTTCTCTATATTCTTTTGGATATTTTATTAAATATTGCCTTATACTCTTGTATTGTTATCACCTCCTATACATATATGTCTGCTTACATTTTTTCCAACTAAAATATAAACTTCCTTAGAGCAAGACAATTGAATGTTTCATTCATTTTGTCTATAAGACTTAGAACAATGTCTGGCATAAAGTCACTACTTAGGTTAAAAGGTTGAATAGATATTTTTTCAATTAATAAATAAATGAAAAAAATATGCTAAATTTTGATTGTTAGTATATTTTACATATTGTACAACTATGCATATCTTAAAAAATAAAACAAATATTACTTTATTATGTAATTTTTATATTTATAGTTTAAACTCCTTATCTTGGGTGGATGCCAAAAAACTAGATTTAGGTAAATTGCACATTGTGTCAAGGATAAAAATCCCAGACTTTGACCAAAAGTATCTTAATGCATTCCTTAGTATGACTAAACTTGGGACAAGCTTCATCCTGACTATAGGTTCCTGACCTCCCTTTTTTTAGAAAATTTACTCTAGAAAACTTGCAATTGAGAATTATTTTCACAAATCTTTAAGTTGAAATCTTTTCCATGTCTCTTGGCACTTTTAAGATAAGGGAAATGTTTCTCTGAAAGACCTGGGTATTCTCCTTTTTTAATGTCATCATTAATAAAGATAATGTCTCTCTCTCTTAGTTTCTGTGGGAAACCAGAACCATCAGTAAGCAAATGCACAAAGCCAATTCACATTGACCAACTTCTCCCTTAATGTTCTCCAGTGCTTCTCCACTAGCTCAGCTTGGTGCTTCATAACTTGTTTTTCTTTATTTTTTTTAAATTTTTTTCTTAGTTGTTGATAGATCTTTATTTTATTTATTTATACATGGTTCTGAGAATCGTACCCCGTGCCTCACATATGCCAGGCAAATGCACTACCACTGAGCCACAGTACCAGCCCAACTTGATTTTTAATTTGTCTTATTTTCCAGTGTAGTTGAGACAATCTTTCTATCATTGCAAAAATCTTGAACAGTCTTCCTTGCCTCCTAATAATTTGTCCAGTGCTAGTTTCCTTTGACAGATACTGATATAGAATATTGAATATTCAGGATGATCATTCTCATACACACTGTGTGTGTATGAGAGAGAGGAGAGAGAGAGAGAGAGAGAGAGAGAGAGAGAGAGAGAGAGAGAGAGAGAGAACTATGTGTGTATGTGTATATACATATATGTATATGTATATATATGTATATATGTATACACACACAGAAGGAGAGAGAAGGAGAGAGGGAACCTACTTTTTGTTGTTAGGTAAAATATTAAGGGCTAGATAAAATTTTGCTTATTGTGAAATTAAATTTAGTAAAGGAGGTTGTGAAAAATACAAACCTTAGTGTGTGCTAAGAAACTGAATGAAAATAAATTATTTTTATAATGACTAGAATAAGATTCTATTTTTGATAGATACATCAAGGAATTTTAGCATCATGTGTCAGTATTTCAGAAAAATCTGAAGGAAGTGATGGAGACCACATAGAAGTGTTCCAGGCAAAGGGGTCAGAAACACAGTCCCATGTGAAGGATTAACGATGTCTCAAATCCTTTAACCCTATTTCCAACAAAATTGGATTTTTGTCCCCCGTCCTTAAATATGGGCAGATTTTGTGACTACTTAGACCAATAAAATGTGAAAGAAGTGATGCTACTCAATATATGTGTCAAGCCTGAGAGACTATAGGGTTCTATTTTCTGCCTCTTAAGACACTTTCTTGGAGCTCTGAGCTACAGTGTAAAAATTCAGACTATGCAACAGAAGAGGACTAGGTAAAGAGGCTTATCTAAGCCTTTTCTCTGCTTTGGAGAAAGAGGGGTCCTGAAAAGGGATGTAGTTCAGTGGAAGAGCACTTGTCTATCATGCAGGAGGCCCTGGATCCTATCCCCGGAACTGAAGGAAAAAAAAAAAAGGAGACACAGAGTGAGGTGGGGAAGAGAAAGAGAGAAAAGAAAGGAAGAAAGGAAACAAGGAAGGAAAAGGAGAAAGGTCCACTTGAGTGTAGCCATTTATGATTTATATCAAGACACCAGGCATGTGAACAAGGACATCTTAGACCCTATATAGATTTGCCACTAGCTGAAAACTTCCAATTGACCTGAATAACTTCTGTGTAGAGCAAAAGAACCATACAATTGAGCCATAATAAAATTCAAGCATAAAAAAATCTTGGGATATAATATAGTTTTGTGATAATTTGTCACATAGCAATAAAAAAAGCAGAATTTCCTAGAAACCTTAAATAAATTAAAATAAATACTTAATTTATTTAAGGTACTGCAAAAGTTGAGACTGAATGTAGGCCATGATAAGAAAGTGAACTAAAAAGATATTAGAGATGTAGGCAGAGGGCATCTTATGCTTTTCTTATGTAATTTTAGGAAGTTTGCTTCTATTTTTTAAATAATGGTGTTATTGGCAGCCAAGCCAGAGAAATTTCCTGGACCCTGCCTGGTTGGATTTGGATGCCTGCCTGCATAAGAAATAAGCAAACAATGTAAAAGGGAAAAATGGATTTTATGCAGTTTGATGAACCTGGGGATAATAACTAGATTGCTTCTTTGCTGATCCTACAGAAGGTGTTACAATTTATAGAAACAAAAGCCAGGTGATATACATGTGCAGATTTATCTAGGTTGTGCTTTGCCAGAGAATATGTCAGTTTTAGCTTTCTTGGTTCCCATCCTTAAATGAGGAAGTTTTTATTCTCAGCCTGAGGAAGTTTAGGATGCAGAAAAGGAGTTATCAGGAAGTTGCTTTTAATCCCAAAGGGATCTGTTCCAATAGGACATTATTGATGAAATTAAAAAAAAAAACAAAACAGTGACTTAAAATGCTTTTATAAGGCAAAACTAGTAAACATGGCTTTGCCATACTTTAGAAAGAAGGTGATCATGTTTTTGATGCATGAGTGTGTCAGTAGAGAGAGACCAGACACATTTGAAACATATTTTGAAAGCAGAATTGATAAGTGTTCTACAGGATGGATCCCATCATTGTTGTCATTCGAGTGGCAAAGTGGGTCATTTACTATATACCTATTGTGTGACAGGGTCAGAGAAATATTCTGCACGTCCTGTAATATGGAAAAGTGAATACTATAATATCATGATCTTTCTTCTGTCTTCTCTCCTTCTCTGTTGCTATCATAATATGTATCTCTATTTTTTTTCCAACTCTCTCTCTCATTTATTTTTTGCAGTGGAATTGTTAGATGAGATTAATCATTGCATCTCTGTGTTATCATGTGCATTTGTGTATAATGTGTTCATCTGTTCCTTGTGTTTCCTGAGTATTGGTAATCTTTTCTAGTAACTTTATCTTAATTAGATTAAATTTTTCAGGACTAAAGAATTTAGCACATTTAGTTAAGTATCATGCTAAAATTTCAGCTTTAAGAAAAAATGAGTGACTAAAGAAAAGGGGGTTTAGGGATTTGATCACAAAGATTATAAGGTCCAGAACGGAATAGACAAGGACACAAGCTAGAGAGTAAGTTATAAAATTGCCAAGAGAGTTGTAATTTAGCTCAGGTTTAAGTGAATGGGAGGAGAAATGGAAAATAACTGAGGAATATGGCAAGAAAAACAGTCTTAGTGACTAGAGATCAACAAAAAAGGTGGCAACTCCGTCAAAGATAAATCCAGGCTTTAATCCTAGTTGCTTGAGATTGTGATTCCATTCATTCAGCATTGTTTAGATTGATGTTAGAAGAGGACAATGTCTCCAAAGTACAGTGTTGCATTTATTTTATAGAACTGCATTTATAAAAGGGGTATAGATGATCCACAGAGAGCTGCAAAAACCCTAGATATACCCTGCTGTATTTCCTTTAGCCTTTTATGGCTCCATAATAGTACAACCTGGCCTAGTCATGGAAAATTAAGCTTTTTGTATGTCTCCTACTTATCTAGGAAGGATAACAATAATTCTTCCAATGCTTTATTATAATACATTTGCTGTGGCAGTGGTTTTTATTCATATTTCCCTCAATTACATGTTTTAATATTTATATTTTATATGTGGGGTAAAAATCCAAATACATAATTAGCTTTCCAGACTCACAGGATTGTGTTTGTGCTACAGCTTGTCTTGGGACTCTGTGTTTCAGAGAGAATACCCTATTTTATCAATAGAGTCACATGATGCCTTTAGGTGTTTGCAATATTTTTTCCCCATTTTTATTGATACACTTAGAGGAAAAAATGGATGAAAGTGATCTGTGATACGTTTTGCTCACCAGAGACTACTTTTTTTTATTTGAGGTGAACATAAATGCTTACTTATGAAGAATAATCAAAAGAGTGCACACTAAGAACCTCACATATCTGCTTTAGCACAAAATAGATGAAAAAGATGAATAATTAAGGTCTGAATTCTCTCTCTAGGTGAACAGTGCAACATACACAAATTTCTTGGTGCTATTAACTAACTCAGCACAGAGAGGTCAGGGATGGATAATTTTCCCTTCATCCAGTTTCTTATCTAGAAGTTTTATAGTTTACTTCTTCAGAAGGAGAACTACACATGAGGTTACAGGGCATGTTCTCTGGCAGTGGCCCCTGATCACATGTTGCTCTTCCCACTCTACATCAAAACTATATATACCTATATATAGATATATATGAGAAGATATATATATATATATATATATATATATATATGTGTGTGTGTGTGTGTGTGTGAAGCACTCAGAGAAAATAAAACAGTAAGAATACATTAAGACCAAAGAAATGGCGGTACACATTAATATGTTACTCATCATAAGGGTGGGAAATTAAAACTGAGAACCTAAAATATTTGAAGGAAACATCTTTGAAAAACACTTTTAAAACTGAGCATCCCATGGATGCTTAATTCACATTTCTAACTAACATCCCAAATATTCTAATGATATCTTAATGAATTTCAGCAGCAAGCACATAAAAATGGCAGCCTAGATTAGTTTTTCACATATATCTCCAGAACCCTGTTCAAAGGAAAAACCAGAATATGCACATTATAGAGTATAAGAAAAAAATATTTCTTCTTAGATTTAGCTGCTAGAAAAAATGAAAAAAAAATGTTCTTCCTCCCTGCCTATGTTCCTCCTTTCTCCCTTCTTTTGATGGTTCCCTACCTGTCCCTCATCAAGCAACTGAATAAAAAATATTAAGGTGAAACATTCAAGTGTCAAATCTTACTGATTCATCCCTTATCTGTATAAAACTACTGCTCTCTAGTTCATGGTTAAGTAGACAATGTTTAATATTTCAGTAAATTTATAAATATATATATATATATATATAATACACACACAAACACGTAGAGGTTGTTTCCATATCAGAATGAGTCTTGTTGTTTTATGTTCAAAGCCTGAAAAATAAAGTCTTTCATCATGCTCATTGAGATACTTTATAAATGTTCATCAAAAAAAATATTCTGACTGTGGCATCCTTATGTACAAAAGCAGCATGCAAAACTTAATAGTATGAAACCAACAAACTCATTCCTAGGATAAACAAACCTAAAAGGAAACACAAAAAAAATAGTGAATTTTTTGTTTATCTTGCAAATAATATTGATATATTTGGAACACTGACCAAATGTGGGCACATCAGAAATGCCATGTAGCTGATAAAATGCTAAAAATGTATTGATGGTGATTTTAATACATTCATCTTATTTTGCATATTTACTTATAGTAGAAATGTGCCTGAAACAAAATCTTAAGCAATAATTTTTATGGCTTTCAAAATAGCAAAGAACAACTTAAAATAATCATGATTTTTAGTCTACCACAACTTCTGCATACAGCAGACATACATGAAAGGGGTATTTATTTCAATTCATGAAAGGGGTATTTATTTTTTTCCTAAAGAAGAACTCATAACTTTTAGGTAAGCTAACTATTTTATAGAAGTAATTTAATCGGTAGTGGTAGACTCTTCATACTTTCAGTATGATAATGAAGAAGATCTAGCAATGGAAAAGAGTAGGTGGTCTTTTTCAAATTACACCTATTATTGACTTTCTATTGTATCTCTGGAAAACCATATGACTATATATCAGGGTAAAGTTCAAAGCACTAAAAAGATAAATGCTAATTTATTTTATTATTTTTTATTCTTTGAAACTGGACTGTGGTGAGCTGTGTTTGTAGACCGTTGCCGCCATTAGAAGATGGCGCCGGTCTCCGTTGTATATCTTGGTAAACAACTCCTTATTAGGAAAAGTTGGCGCGCTGTCCCTCAACACCCTATGAGAAAACCCCGTGTGGCAGCTTTGGATTGGACTTGAGTAAGCTTTATTAGGCTGTGTGTGGGTGCGTGGAAAAAGAGCGTGCTTGAGAGAAGACTAGAGTTAAGGCCTGAATAAACCGCTGAAAGAAGAATCCTGTGTCGTGTCTTCCTTGCTGGCGAGGGGGTCGCGACACTGGACTTAGTATAAAATATATCTTCTGCTTTAAGTTTAATGGCTTTCTACAAAATTATAACATTCATAAATTTCCCAAAATTATTAGCATTTTGATGGTAACTATTTTTTGACAGAGGCACAATTTCATTAGGTATTTTTTTTAAATAATGGCATATACTTATTATGTACAGGTCTTTACCTAAACTAGTGTATTAAATTATATTACTAGAGGGAGACCTAATGATAGGAATTTGTGTAAATGAGATTTTTTGTTTTGATCAAATGTTTTTTAGAAGTACAAGTATGGCATAAAGGTAGACAAGATAGTGAAGAGGAATGAGGTGAGGAAAACCGTAATCTGAGATGAATTTAATCTGATCCTCTTGGAAATTCTGAAGCATAAGATGCATGAGAAAATCTTTCCTATTCAGGGGCAATGCTGTTGGTCTATATATACTACTGCAAACTTGGTCAGTTACTGACATCTAGGGATTTGACTTTATAGCTTTCAGACCACAAGACATATGATGATGTCAGTTAGCCCAAGTGCAATATTTTGAAGATGACAATGCATGTGACCCATTAGCCAAAGTGTGCATAATAGCAAGGAATTAGGCATACCCTATAGAAGGTATGGGATGGGAAAGACAGCAAATCATTATTCTTTGTGAGATAAATGTGAAAATGACCTTCACATTTTTATTCCTGTATAAATCATCCTTTTCTTTTCTTGTTTAAAATCATCCCCATTTTTGCAGGCACAGTGGTGCACATCTGTAATTCCAGTGGTTCAGGAGATGAGGCAGGAGGATTGCAAGTTCAAAGCCAGGTTCAGCAACTTAGCAAGGCCCTAAGCAACTCAGCTGTGACCATGTTTCTAAATAAAATATTAAAAATGGCTGGGGATGTGGCTGAGTGGTAAAACACCCTTAGATTCAATCCTTGGTGCAAAAAAAAAAAAAAAGAAAAAAAAAAAAGAATCATCTTCATTGTTATGGCTTAGATCTTCAATGTCCTCCAAAGTCCAATGTATTGAAAACTTGATCCCTAGCTTTGGTGCTAGTGGTATTGGTGGAACCTTTAGGGGATAAGACCTACCAAAAGGAAGTTAGGTTATTGGGGTGTGACCTTGCAGGAGATTTTGGCTCTGAGTCTCTCTTCCTCTCTTTGCCCCCTGGCTGGCATGAGATGAACAGGACTCCTCAGTTACATGCTCCTTCCATGATACACTGTGTTACCAATGGTCCAAAGCAACAGGGCCAACCAATCATGGATTGAAACCTCTACTGTGAGCTAAAATAAATCTTTATTCTTTTTAAGCTGGTTTTCTTATTATTTTGTGACAATAAAAAGAAAGTTGACTAGCAATCATTTTGACCCCAAAATAAATATTATGTATTTGTTCTTGGCTAACAGATTTTTATGTATGCTGAGAAGCAAGTCTAGTATTTTTTACCTACATGAGAATGTAGCAAAACACATCAGTGCTAAGTTGATATTGATCACTGCAAAATTATAGGGCAGTTACTAAGCAGATGTTTTGTTTACCTTCATCAAAGGAAGACACCAACAAGATTCCAATGAAGGTCACTCATTCTTTTCTTTGAACAGAAAAAAAACTATTTATTTCATTCTAACTTTTCTAGAAGAACTAACATAATAAATATTTAATCAAATTGAGTAAACAATTCAATCGGGTTTAGACTAAAATTGAGCAAATTTTTCGGTCACTGTTTTATTGCTACTTCTCATATTTTCTTTCATTTCTAGTGCATACCTTATTATAACATGTTTCCTTACCCTCTGTGTTAATAAGCCTCTCATTGCACTGACCAAAATACCTGACAAGAACTTAGAGGAAGAATGATCTACTTAGGTTCATGGATTCAGAGGATTCAGTTCATAATTGATCAGCTCCATCCTTCTGGGCCTGAAGTGAAAAACATCATGGTGGAAGAGTCCATGGTGAAGGAAATCTGCTTAGCTCATGATATCTAAGAATCAGAGACAAGAAAGGGCCAGAGACAAATACAGAACCCCAAGGCCATGCCCCCAGAAACATATTTGCTCCATGCTCACGAGCCTATGGTGGGCACCTTCCAGTAAGTCCACTCAAATTACTAATGCATCAAATGGTTTAACCCACTGATGGGGGCAGAACCCTGATGATACAATCATTTTACCACTCAACATTGCTGTATTGCCTAACACACATCATTGGGACATTCCAGATCCAAACCATAACATCCTCATTTCTAAATTTGTAAGGTATCCTTGACCACTTTGCTAGTTGTAAAAGGTAAATAAGTAAAGGGATGTTCCGTCTTGTTCTTGTCCATGTTTAGGTGTGGAACCTTGCTTGTTTAGTCCAGAAACTACTGACCTTTGCCAGTGTCATTCCTCTACTGTTTCTAGCACAGTAGAATCTGACTATTCATTTCTAGGGCCCAAATAGACACACAGAAACCTCAGGAATCCCCAAAAGCCAAGTCTGATGTGACTCCAGGAAAATATTGATGGTGCATTTTTTGCCCTCTTCCAGTTAATTATGGCACTGTATGATAATTAACTGTCCTTTCAACAAGCCTAGCATAACTGGCAATATCTACAGTTTCAATTATCTAACAATTTTTATTATTTAAATAATTAACCCCAAACAATTTACACAATCCACTTTGGGGCCACCAAACAGTGGGAAGATGTGCAAATTCTCATTTATTGAAGTAGCCTTGACCAGTGGTTCTCAATGGGGGCTCCAAAGAGGACATTTGGCATTGTTTGAAAGTATTTCTTGATTATCACAATTGCAGAGATAATGTTACTGGCATCTAGTGGGTAGAGGCTAAGGATGCTAAGATATAATAATTCACATGACAGCCCCTTGTAGCAAAGTATAATTTGATTCAAAATGTCACTGGTGAAAAGATTCAGAAACCCTGGTCTAAATTAAAGTTGCATGATCACCATTTAAATTGACATAAAATTGATTAGTTCCTAAGTAGAATTGTGTACTTTAATGTTTCTTTCTAATCTTGAAAAAAAAATATATATATATATATATATATATATATATATACCCGAGCTAGGTCAACCTATCCAAAGACAATGTGCCCAACATGTAAATATATCCATTAATGTTCAAAATTACTCCACTCCCTGAAGTCTCTCTTTGTCTTTTTTCCCCCACAGTATTTATTCTTTATCATCAGCTGCACAAGATTCACCCTCTTGTATTAGTGGAACAGAGCTCATCTCTTCCCCAACTTTCCTATCTATATATCTATCCTATCTATATATCTATCTATCTGTCTATCTCTATCTATACCTCAATATCTATAAATAAATCTCTCTCTCTCTCTTTATATATATTTTGAAGAGCACTGATTAGGTTTTTAAATGTCCTTCAATTTGAATTCAATAATGTTTTCTCTGATAATTTGACATTAATTATGAATTCTTAAAAGGTAGACCACATATGGGAAGGACAATGCCCATCACAACACACAAAGAGTGCATATGATTAATGTGATTAGGCACTGGGATTTTTACCTAGATATATATATATATATATATATATATATATATATATATATATATATATATATATATATATATAACAGTGTCTATATGTGATCAATTTAGAGATTTCTGATTGTCAATTATTTCTTATTTTGCTTTAGATTTCTAGAATCCCATTTCATCTCTCAATTTGAGTTCATACCTGGTTAACTCCTGTAAACTTCCACTCTAAAAAAGATTGGGTTTGTTGTGCCTTGCTCAGTGAAAATAGCTAAAGTAATTTTAACATCATTAGTTTAGAAATTTAAATTATTTCCCTGATTCACTGAGTAATAGCTGTTGATGATTAATGCATGGTAGAATGTATTATTTTAAAGGCTAACCAGATTAACTCATTGGAATTCAGATTATATTATCTATAAATGCCTGATATAATTAATTTTCTTTGAAATTTTAAGCCTAGATCTGCTACAAGAAATTTAATATAGTCAAAAATAATATTTGTAGGTTGTACAACTAAAGGGATGAATTCCTTAAAAAATGAAGCAATTTTGTGTTTAGCAATTGCAGAGTGAATTAGAAATTGGTTCTCAAGGTAGAACTTTGAAGCCACTATCATTCCCAAATTGTATCATTCCTAAACAGAGTTGTTTCTGATGACTTATTTGCATAAATATCTGTCCGCTTTTCACTTTGAGGAAATAAGAATAATTAGTCCTTTAGGCTTGTGCTTTGTTGACCTCTTTCTCATTCCTTTGCCTTTATTTATTTATTTATTTATTTATTTATTTATGTATCTATTTATTTATTTATGTATCTATTTATTCTAGATATACATAACAGTAGCGTGTATTTTGACATACATACATACAGTAAGTATAACTTGTTCCAATTAGGATCCCATTATTGTGGTTGTGTATGATGTGAAGTTACATGGTCGTGTATTCATATATAAGGATAGGAAAGACAGTTCCAACTCATTCTACTGTCGTTCTATTTCAGACCTCCTCAAAAATAAATACTAAGGACAGGGAGCTTGAGTTTGGGCAGCTGGAAGGAGCCCAAACTAGTCAAGGCAATAAGTATTTTTTCTACCATTTCCATATTTTTTCAGGCAATAATACCAATGGGAAAAATAGGAAATCATAATAGATATATACTTTTGAATTTATTTTCTTCACTGTCCTGGCCAGTGTTAGGGGAAAGAGCAAGTAATCATCTCTAGCTAGAAACTCCCACAAGCCCACAAACCAGGACCTCACATTTCAGGCTCCCACTCCAGATTAAAGCTACTCTGTTTCTCCACTTCCCTTACTTTATTCTTTGGAAATAAGTCACAATGTTGAGAATACACTTAAAATGTGGTGGTTGTATTCTATGGCCCTGAAGGGGAATATATATATATATTTTAATTCTTCTGTATAAGTGGTTTGCCTATTATCTCCCCTTTATTTATTTATGCAGTCATTTATTTCAGTCATTATGGAAGCATGGATATGCATTTCATAACATGGGTATAATATAATACTACATCAACTTATCTTTTATTCATTATTTTTCTTGTTCTAATCACTCTATTTTGGCTACTGGAGTTTTTTTTGTTGTTGTTTTCACTTGGCTTCTCTATTACTTTGACATTCCCTTTATTTCCTTTGTTTTGAGCATCTTTGACCTTTTGTCACTGCGAGTTACTCCAGGCTCATCTTGGATATTCCATGTTCTGCCTCCAGAACCAGCCATTTCTCCAAGAAAGGCTCATTCCTTCCATTTAAAGAATTGGAATTAAATACCAAGTTCCACATGCTACTTGTGGTCATTGTTACTGGGATATGAGTTTTTCTATGCTCACTCCCAAACCGTATGGAAACATATATGCCTGTACCAACCCATGTATATATAAATATATCTATAATTACCTCTATATGTACTCATTAGTATTTATATCTCCAACTCTAGTCCTCTATCTTAACTTTCTCCCTTACCTACTTTCTCCCTTACCTTCTGAACTCATGCTGTAAGGCATGAGAATTCCCACTTCCACCATCTGCCATCCATTGACTTAACCATTTAATCTCATTATACATGCATATAGTAGCTTTAAAATAATTAACCCATTTGTGGAGGAGAAACATTTACCTACTAGAGGACAGTGTTAAAGTGTGGTTTCTTTTCATTTTAGTCTAATACTTCCACTCTTTTTCAGAATTACTTAGATCAACATTTTTGTCCACACCACATTCCATTAGGTTGTTATACATTTGTCATGCAGTTAGATTATTTTGTTATAATCTAATTCTATCCTGGAATTCTAGTATTTTATTAATTTTCACTTAGTAGGGTTCACTTTTCATGCTGCGGTATTTTTATAATTTTTGACAAATGCATAGTGTCATGTATCCAAATCTACAGGAACATAGAGAAGAGTTTCATGCCATGAGAAAAACCTCTACATCATCTATTCAATGCCCTTCCCCTCCTTAAACTCCTGCAAATACATCTGTTGTTGTTGTTTTCAGTTTTGTTTTCCTTCTTCTTCTGCATGATGTCATATAAATGGAATCATACAATTTATAATATTTTCAATCTGGTTTGCCTCAGTTAATAATAGGAATTTCAGATTCATCCCTGCTGTTGTATGTATTCATAGTCAGTGAATAGTATTCTATTATTTGTGTGTGCTAGAGTTCATTCACAGTTCTGGATGATTATGAATAAAGCTGTTATTAACATTTATGTACAGGTTTTGTGTGGAAATAAATTTTAAAATGAACTAACTACTCTTGGAATTGACAAATCATATCATTGACTAAATATAGTATTATAAGCAATTGCCAAACTGTCTTTTAAAATGCTTGTACTATTTTGCATTCCTATCACAACAAAATGATGTTGCTCTGTATCCTTGCCAGTGATTTGCACTTTTGATTTTTGGATTTTCACAACTCTACTAGGTACAAAGTGATAACTCGTTTTTTTCTTTTTAATTTGCATATCTCTTATCACAGGTGATGCTGAACTTCTTATCATGTTGTTATTTTCCACTTGTATAACTTCCTTGCTGATGTGTTTTTTCAGATATCTCACCCATTTTTAAATTAGGTTGCTTATAGTCGAGTAACAAGAATACATTTCAGTGACATTGTCTTTTGATTTTTTTTTGTCATAGTTTCCATATCTCTGCTGACACTATGCATCCAATGCTTCATGTTGTTTATTTTTGCAAAAAAAACAGCCCTTAACATTTTAGTCATAGTTGTTTCAAATTCCAAGGTTGAAAATTCCAAAATCTGCATCCTATTTGCGTCTGGTTTTGATGAATGCTTTGTCTCTTCCAACTTTTTTTTTCTTGTCTCTTTTCATCCTTTGCAATTTTTTATTGACAGCTGGACACATTGTATCCAAAATAGAACCGAGTTAAATCCGCCTTGGATATGGGAATTTATGTTAATTTGAGTATACAAATTAGGATGTGTTTAATGTTAGGTACCAGAAACTTTAATTCCTCTAGTGGCCCTTTTATCATCTTTGCTCTTGACTTAGGGCCTCTCTACATACTTCTCTTTGATTATTCTGCATCTTGAGGCACTTTCAGATATAAAGTGCAGTTATTTTTCTGGAACTATGTTGGCACATAAAACAATATTAGGGAAAGGGGGCATTCTATAACTTCCTGAGTAAATCTTAGCAAGCCATGCATTGCTCAATGATGGGAATACAGTCTAAGAAACACATCATTAGGGATTTTGACATTGTACAGAAATCACAGAATGTGTTTACACAAACTAAGATGGCCATGCCTTCCTTAGGCCATATAATCTTAGGGAACCACTGATATGTATTTGACCTATCATTGACCACAAAGGCATTGTATAGAATGTGACTGCATTTTTGTGGGCTTCTCTCTCTTTTCCAATCCATGTCGCTTGACATCCATAAATACTGTTTCCCCAGGTGTAGCAATCCAAATACATTTCTTTGGTGCCATTTTCCTCATTGTTTATTTTCCTTACATGAGGGAGGAAGCTGGAGATGTCTTGAATGGGGCAGAAAGCTCTCCCCCAGTGTTGTATAAGGTTTCAGTTTTAGTCTTTTGCTAATTCTTTTCACATGAAAATTACGTGATACTCCTAAAGAAAAGCCAAGAAAAGTAAGCCACTCTTCCCACACCATGTGATTATATCCCCTCAGAGTTTCTCATTCTTTTCCATTTGATACTCAACCTTCCTTAGTTTGTCAAAATTGTTAGTGCTTCTACCTGCATGGCTTCAACAGCAAAAAACTACATCTAGGCTTTATCTCTCTGGATGCTTCTGTTTCTCTAAATATCAAGATAATGGTTTTCCTGTCGCTGCAATTCTGAGGTGAATCCTTAGGTGAACGACAGAGTCTGAGAAACAAATTGTTGATTTTCCTTTTGTCTAGCCTTTCCTTTTATAAGAACGGGAGCCACAACATTCAAACTTTTAAAATGTAATGGATGAACCAGAAATCTGGTTTTTCATATTAAACTTTTTATTAAAATATAAGATACATTGGAACATCACCCTCAAAAAAAAAAAAATCTGTAACTCATTGAATTAACGCAAAGTGAGTAGATAACCCCAGCCAAGTCAAAAAATCAACCACTGTCAAAAGCCCAGAAGTCTTCCCAAAGTCTTTTAAAGCAACAGTTTATGTATGATGGCCTTAGGGATTGACATACATGAGGCGGGGTACTAGGGATTGAACCCAGAGGCATTAACCACTAATTATTCTTTGAAGAGTATTATTATTATTATTATTTCTTATCACATATTTAACCTATTGCACTGGTACTCCAAACTCTGTCTCTCCTGCAATGACAGCATGCAAAGTCTTTAGTCAGTCCATCCGCCATTACATTTTGCTCCAGACATGTGAAATTCGGAGATCAGCCAAAGATTTATATAGTTTGTGAAAAGAATTTGGAACTTCCTCTTTCTGGATCCCTTCTAGGGATTTCCCTTTAAGTTCCCAGGATCTAAAAGTGTTTTATAATCTAAATTTTTTCTTTTTGATTCTTTAATCAGCAATATTATTTGCTTTTACCTAAGATTGAACTGGTTTGATACATCAAGGCCATCCTTAGGTGAAAGCCAGAAAAATGGCAAATGAATCCATGTTGTTACCACTCTTGTCACTTCCCTTCCTAGTTATGCCTACTTTTCATAGATTTCCAGTGCCTTCACATTCCTTTTTGCATATCTGTATATTTTTCCAGAGTTTGAAATTTTTTAAATGTTGGAGGTTTTATTTGACATTGATATTTTGCCATTATAGAAAAGGGAAACTTTCTTTTTGCCATTTTAGTTTTCAGTACAAATAGGACAAATGACTTTATGTTTTGATCATTCACATATAGTTTTATTTTGTTTGCATATTGAAATTTATTATCATTTTTCTATTATGTTATCTACTATTGATTTGTTATTTAACTATTCAGTATATGTGTATTTTGCATTTTTAGATGGACAAAAATCCTCCTTTGTCTTTTAACATCCTTGTTTTTTACATCATGATATTATTATACATCAACATTGCAGAAATTGACATTATTCATTTTTTTCATTAAATATTATTTCATGCTGTAAGTACTATACATTTTATTGCAACAGGATAGGTAATGGAGAGAATATAAATATTTATTGGCTATGATTTCAAAGTCCATATTTATATCCTTTTCTATAAATCTTATCTTTTTTCCTATGCATATGTAAGGATAATTTATTTTTATGAAATGTGGTCATTTAAAGCATAATGTTTTGTGAATTGCCTTCTTCATCCAAAAATACTCTGAAAGAATTCTATTCTATATATATCTGTAATAGAATTATTAATTACAATATATTCATTAAACCAACATTTCTTGACCATTTTATTTGGTTCTCATATTTTGCACATATAAAGTGCCCTATAGTGAATATCCTTAAGCATATATTTCTACCAAGTCTACTATTAACCATTTCAAGCAAAATCTCTGGAGTGGTATCTTTCAACCAAAGAATATGCTTATTTTTAGCACTTTTAAAATTGAAGTTAAACATACAATTTTTATGGCTTTAATACATATTAGCAATGAAATATCCTGAAGTTAGTAACAACTTAATTTACTACCAACATCTATTAGAGAACATGGATAAGTCTATTACATCTCAGAGGAATTATATATCTCTCCTAGGACAAGTGCTTTCAGAAAATTTTTATGGAAATGAAAGTGTCTGTCCTTAGTTCATGTTATACTAACTAAATTTTCCTGAGGAGGACATTCACTCATTTATTAAAAGAAAAAATATAGCTCTTCTTGCTCATCCTGGGTCCTTCACTATTAAAGTGTGGTGGGTAGATAGGCTGTTCAAAATCTTATTCTTGGAAGACCATCTTCTTCAAGGTAAGTGTCAGAAGAACACAAGTTCCCCCTGGTTTTATTTGCTATTCTAGAATAGGGAATGTATTTGTCTCTGCATGTATAATAAGAGCTTGG
Organism: Marmota monax; assembly: GCF_021218885.2. Classification (NCBI taxonomy): domain Eukaryota; kingdom Metazoa; phylum Chordata; class Mammalia; order Rodentia; family Sciuridae; genus Marmota; species Marmota monax. Next base: position 53,312 of record NW_026694464.1, on the reverse strand, counting down.
AATAAAATAAAGAAAGAAAAGCTACAAACTTTTCAGTTTAAATGTGCTTTTTTTTTTTCTTTTGAACTTCAACTTTCTGGGGGGAAAAATCAGCATTTTTCTACTACTTTTCTTTTTTTGGTAATACAAAAATATCTCCCAAAATTCCTACCAGTATTTCTAGATTCATTGTGAACTAAAGATGCTATTTATATAGGTGTCAGCCAATGTAATAGAACATTTAATATTGGGAGCAAACAAATGCTTCTTTTCAGATGTATCTAAAAGGCAACTGGAGACAACTTAGGTAATTTGTGCAGTTGAAATAGATTATTGTTGGCTCTTTGTGTATTTTGGAAAGCAATTTTCCATGAAATTGCTGCTACCTTTCAATGTGAGATCATTTTGCACAATGCTCATTTAAAAGAATTACCCCTTCTGTATAAATATCATTCAGGCTAACTACTCAAAAGGTGCCAAGATATTAACCCCTTTAAATATATGGTTTGAAGGATAAAGGAATGTATTCTATCTTGTAAATAGAATCTGATTATCATTTAGCTTAGGGCACATTTTTAGCTGACTAGTTGGATAATGCCATACATTGACTCCAATGACCTAAGAAAATGTAAGTCCTGTTTTTACATGCAGTGGATTCAAACTAGAGTCAGTTATTAAACTGTCTTGCTAATAGCCATCAACACAATTTTAAGTCAAAGATATTTTAAAAGATATTTTGTGCTGAAAGTATTTATTTGTTTAAATAAACATTAAAAGATCTTTTATTTATTTTTTTTTTAATTTTTTATTGTGGGTTGTTCAAAACATTACAAATTTCTTGACATATCATATTCCACACTTTGATTCAAGTGGGTTATGAACTCCCACCTTCACCCCATACACAGATTGCAGATTCACATCAGTTACACATCCATTGATTTACAAATTGCCATACTAGTGTCTGTTGTGCTCCGCTGCCTTTCCCATCCTCCACCCTCCCCCCTCCCCACCTCTCCCCTCCCCTCCCCTCCTCTCTCTCTACCCCCTCCACTGTATAACCCTGAGGGTCTCCTTCCATTACCGTGCAATTTCCCTTCTCTCTCCCTTTCCCTCCCACCTCTCATCCCTGTTAAATGTTAATCTTCTTCTCCTGTTCTTCGTCCCTACTCTGTTCTTAGTTACTTTCCTTATATCAAAGAAGACATTTGGCATTTGTTTTTTAGGGATTGGCTAGCTTCACTTAGCATAATCTGCTCTAATGCCATCCATTTCCCTGTAAATTCTATGATTTTGTCATTTTTTAATGCAGAGTAATACTCCATTGTGTATAAATGCCACATTTTTTTTTATCCATTCGTCTATTGAAGGGCATCTAGGTTGGTTCCACAGTCTTGCTATTGTGAACTGTGCTGCTATGAACATCGATGTAGCAGTGTCCCTGTAGCATGCTCTTTTTAGGTCTTTAGGGAATAGACCAAGAAGGGAGCCTACATCCTGGGAACAAATCTTTACTCCTCACACTTCAGATAGAGCATTAAAAGATCTTTTAAAAGATTAGTCTTTTTCTAATATGAAAGTATGTGTTCTTGTGTTCATGGTGCTGTAAATTTTAACATTTCTCTTAGGTTTCTAGGCATTTTTATACTTTATTCACCTTTGAATTATCCATCACATGATTCAGAGTAAGCTCTTTGTAATCAACAGAACTGATTCTTTTTTCCTAACTTGAGAGTTTTTTTTCCATATATATATTTATGTGTGTGTGTGTGTGTGTGTGTATATATATATATATATATATATATATATATATATATCTCCCAGTAGATTACACACTCTGTTGATATTCCTTATTTTTTATTGATAACTTCTTTTATTACACAAAATCATTTCACCAAGTCTCTTCCAATCTTTATCAGTTCCCTAAGTAACCTTTTCAGTGACAGAATCACTTTACATTGCTGACATAGTCTAAAACTTCAGTTCTGATTTATAGTTCAGGTGACTTACTGTAGAATTTTCAGTCTTCTACATGAGGAAGTGATGTTAAATCTCTTACTTTGAAAACTCAATGGTATAAAATGCTTTCCCTCTAATTAACTTTAAAGGTGAGTTAGTTTTACATAAATTGGAAGTGTCAGGAACAGATCATTCTGAATAAGACTGAGAAAGTGGATTGAATTTGTTTTCTATGAAGCAACCATTCAAAAAATATATTTGGAATATTAAAGGAGGATGATAAAGGATAGCTTAAAGAATGATAATTTTAGAGTTAATAAAAGATTTCAAACTGGGTATAGTGACACATGCCCTTAATCCTGGCTACTCATGAAGCTGAGGTAGGAGAATTGCAAGTTTGGGGCCAGTCTGGGCACTTTAGTGAGACCGTGTTTCAAAATAAATGTCTCAAAAAGGACTGAGGAATTGCCCCAGGGGTAAAGTACTTGCCTATCATGAATCCCTATCCTGAGTCCCTGAGTTGGATGCCCAGTACCACCATAATAATAATAATGATAAGACAACTTACAGAAAGGGATTTCCTTTTATTTCCTTTTATTGCAGTGGTACAAATCACAGCATAAATGGGTTGACAATTCAAAGTGAAACTCTGCTAATAAATTCTGGTACAGCCTATTGATTTTGACTTGGAATTTTGGAGACAGAATAGTTTGGAAGTTGACAAATGGCCTTATAGTCTCCAGTTCAGTCTCTTTTTATCATCACCATTGTCCTCATCATCATTGCCATTCTGGTTAATATTATTGAACATTAATTTGTCAGAGGTGACACTTAATTCACATCCACAAATTCATATGTATTCAAATATAAATGAGAATTGACACAATTTTTCAAGTTTACAAAGAGTTGAGATTTAAACTTATATCTAAATCCCTTGCCCACATTCTTTCTAAAAATTTTCATTGACTTTTCCACTTCCAATTGGTATTTAAATAATGCACTCATACTTGTGATTTTCAACTCACATTTATATTTGATCTTATTTTGGTGAATATGAAATTCTGTCCTTGAAGAAAATCACATAGGTTGCACAGGCAGCTGTTTAAAGAATTTTCAATCATTATTCACTTGTGACAGAAGGATGCTCCTACCACCTTTCATTTGGGAAAATTTTGAGGTAAACTTCAAGCTCATTCTTTAACTCATCTCTCACTTCAATGGATCATTCTAAAACCTAGTCATTTCTAAGTGTTTATCTTACAGTAATAGTATATTAGTACCTATGATACATGGATAGGTGATGTGTCCTCTTTGAAACACTGGGAATTTACTAGACTACATGAACTAGAGTCAGAGGAAATACCTTCTTGGGCATGTAGCTGCTGGAGATGAATAATTACCAAATAGGTTAAAAATAAAACTCTTAGGAAAATCTTGAAATTCTAAATTAAGTTGAAAATATTCTTACAAGGGCAACATCTATATTAGCTTCAATCTGAAAAACACAACTGAATCAGACATTGAGCTAATCTTCAGAGGTGTTCAGCATTTGACTGAAAGGACTCCAACACCTGTGCAGTTTTCAATAATTACATTCGTTGCATGCCTGTAATCCCAGTTATTATAGAAGCTGGGGCAAGAGGATCACAAGTTTCAGGACAGACTCAACAGGTTAGCAAGGTCCTAAACAATTTAGCAATATCCTGTCTCACAAAAAAGGATTGGGGATATAGCTCAGTGGTAAAATGCCCCTGGGCTCAATTCCTAATATCAAATAAATAAACAAACAAACAAATAAATAAATAATCAATCAACCAATCTGAGACAGTTGTGTATAACCCAAAATATAACTTGCATCTCTGTCATCAGCAACTACAAATATTTTAACATTGTTTATATTATCGTCAAATTTAAAACCGTAAAAGCATTTTAAATTATATATTGAGCTACAAAATAAAAAAAAAACAAGTTATAACATCAATAGTTGATTTCAGACGTATAATTATAAGTTATCTATAATTATAAGTTATATAATTATAAGTTAAGGACTGCCAAAAGCTTTATTTATTCTTTTGTTGCTTCTACAATTAAGATCATCAAATTTCAGGTGTGAAATTTTTTGTACAATGTCACCATCAACTTTTTTCTGAAACAATAGTTCTTTCTCAAAGTGTATCTCAATGAGAGTAGCCTTCCCAAACTCTCAGACCAAGACAGAACCTTTGGAAGCAGGATACTATGAAAATCAGAACGGAGCTTCCTCAATGGACTAGGAATGGAACCACTGTCGACCAGCTATTCCCACTCCTCAGTATTTATCCTACAGCTTTGAGGTCAGCATGCTAAAGTGATGCATTCGTTCTGATGTTTATAGTGGCACAATTCACAATAACTGAATTTCAGAACCAGTCTAGTTGTCTATCAATGAATTATGGATAAAGAAAATGTGGAATATATACAGAAAATTGACTTTTTATTCAGTCATAGATACCAATGAAATTATGTCATTGACAGGAAAAAGTATGGAACTTGAGGACATTATGTGAAGCACAATAATCCAAACACAGAAAGTCAAGGAGCATATGTTTTCTTTCACATGTGGAAATTAGAGTGAAAAAAGGAAAAAAAAAAAAGGTTCCATGGACAGCTCATTAAAGGGAAATCAGTACAGTAGAGGAAAATGACCAGGGAGAGCAGGGGAGGGAAAATAGGAAGGAAAGGGGAAGTAATAGGGAATGGTATTGGCCAAATTCCATTGCTGTATTGTGCTCACATATAAATATGTAACAACAAATCCCACCATTGTGTGCAACTGTAATGAACCAATAAAAATATGGTAAATAAAAAGAATCTCTGGAAGCAGGAAAAAAATCACAAATTAATTTTCTCAATGCTCCCAAATTACTTTAATCATGTAGACTGTTGAAAATACAGGTTTTATGACATTCTTGCTAATCTCTTATCACTGCTGTGTTTTTATTAAACTACTGTTCCTCAAATTCATGTCCACAATCATTTGCTCTCATGGGACAAAAACCTGAAAGCTCTCCTCCTCCTTTGTCACAGGCTTGCAGTTATGTTCTGCCATTAGGAAGCCATAGAGTACAAGGAGAAGGAACTGGCTCCTCCCAGTCTACTTCTTTCTATTTTTTCATACCAGTAATTTCTCTCAATCCCCACCCCCTCATCTTTCTCTCTCAACCATACAATGGTAGTTTTGTTCTCTTTTCTCCAATGGATTCCTGATTTTTCTGTTTACAATATTTTCAACACGCACAGACAGAATTTAACTGACTCCCACCCTCACCCCTTTGCTTTGTTCTTGCTGCTCTAAATGTAGGAACTTCCTTCTGAAGATACCACCTTTGAGATACTTTTGTCAGTGTTCTTGATCAACTTCCTAATACCTGATGAGCAATTCTTTGACTTAAATTCTCTTTGTTAAAATAATTTCCATGTTTGTATACTCCTGAAGAGACACAGATACAAAGCCTCAAGGAACTAAATTCACCTACTCCCATTCTTAGAAGGCCCACGTTGTCACTATACAGATTTCTCTTAGACAATTCTTCATGACCACCAAATTGAGCTTTTGTGTCCATGCAATGAATTTGATGTTTTGGTGCATAGAAGGTAGACCTTGCTAAATTCTTGACAAAGAAGGTGCTAAGTTATTTTGTAACTTTACTATTCCCTTGGGACATCTTATTTTCTGTTTCTTTTTTTTTTCCTTTTTAATTTTTTATTGTGGGTTGTTCAAAACATTACAAATTTCTTGACATATCATATTCGACACTTTGATTCAAGCGGGTTATGAACTCCCACCTTCACCCCATACACAGATTGCAGAATCACATCAGTTACACATCCATTGATTTACAAATTGCCATACTAGTGTCTGTTGTGCTCCGCTGCCTTTCCCATCCTCCACCCTCCCCCCTCCCCACCTCTCCCCTCCCCTCCCCTCCTCTCTCTCTACCTCCTCCACTGTATAACCCTGAGGGTCTCCTTCCATTACCATGCAATTTCCCTTCTCTCTCCCTTTCCCTCCCACCTCTCATCCCTGTTAAATGTTAATCTTCTTCTCCTGCTCTTCATCCCTACTCTGTTTTTAGTTACTCTCCTTATATCAAAGAAGACAATTGGCATTTGTTTTTTAGGGATTGGCTAGCTTCACTTAGCATAATCTGCTCTAATGCCATCCATTTCCCTGTAAATTCTATGATTTTGTAATTTTTTAATGCAGAGTAATACTCCATTGTGTATAAATGCCACATTTTTTTTATCCATTCGTCTATTGAAGGGCATCTAGGTTGGTTCCACAGTCTTGCTATTGTGAACTGTGCTGCTATGAACATCGATGTAGCAGTGTCCCTGTAGCATGCACTTTTTAGGTCTTTAGGGAATAGACCAAGAAGGGGAATAGCTGGGTCAAATGGTGGCTCCATTCCCAGCTTTCCAAGAAATCTCCATACTGCTTTCCAAATTGGCTGCACCGATTTGCAGTCCCACCAGCAATGTACAAGTGTACCCTTTTCCCCACATCCTCTCCAGCACTTGTTGTTGTTTGGCTTCCTAATGGCTGCCAATCTTACTGGAGTGAGATGGTATTTTAGGGTGGTTTTGATTTGCATTTCTCTGACAGCTAGAGATGTTGAGCATTTTTTCATGTACTTGTTGATTGACTGTATGTCCTCCTCTGAGAAGTGTCTGTTCAGGTCCTTGGCCCATTTGTTGATTGGGTTGTTTGTTTTCTTATTGTCTAATTTTTGGAGTTCTTTGTATACTCTGGATATTAGGGCTCTTTCTGAAGTATGAGGAGTAAAGATTTGTTCCCAGGATGTAGGCTCCCTATTTACCTCTCTTATTGTTTCTTTTGCTGAGAAAAAACTTTTTAGTTTGAGTAAGTCCCATTTGTTGATTCTAGTTATTAACTTTTGTGCTATGGGTGTCCTATTGAGGAATTTGGAGCCCGACCCCACCGACTGTAGATCGTAGCCAACTTTTTCTTCTATCAGACAGCGCGTCTCTGATTTGATATCAAGCTCCTTGATCCATTTTGAATTCACTTTTGTGCATGGCGAGAGAAAGGGGTTCAGTTTCATTTTGTTGCATATGGATTTCCAGTTTTCCCAGCACCATTTGTTGAAGATGCTATCCTTCCTCCATTGCATGCTTTTAGCCCCTTTATCAAATATAAGATAGTTGTAGTTTTGTGGATTGCTTTCTGTGTCCTCTATTCTGTACCATTGGTCCACCCGCCTGTTTTGGTACCAGTACCATGCTGTTTTTGTTACTATTGCTCTGTAGTATAGTTTGAAGTCTGGTATCGCTATACCGCCTGATTCACACTTCTTGCTTAGCATTGTTTTTGCTATTCTGGGTCTTTTATTTTTCCATATGAATTTCATGATTGCTTTATCCATTTCTACAAGAAATGCCATTGGGATTTTGATTGGCATTGCATTAAACCTATAGAGAACTTTTGGTAATATCGCCATTTTGATGATGTTAGTTCTGCCTATCCATGAACAGGGTATATTTTTCCATCTTCTAAGATCTTCTTCTATTTCTCTCTTTAGGGTTCTGTAGTTTTCATTGTATAGGTCTTTCACCTCTTTTGTTAGGTTGATTCCCAAGTATTTTATTTTTTTTGAAGATATTTTGAATGGAGTGGTTGTACTCATTTCCATTTCAGAGGATTTGTCACTGATATACAGGAATGCCTTTGATTTATGCATGTTGATTTTATATCCTGCCACTTTGCTGAATTCATTTATTAGCTCTAATAGTTTCTTTGTAGAGCCTTTTGGGTCTGCTAGGTATAGAATCATATCATCTGCAAATAGTGATAATTTAAGTTCTTCTTTTCCTATTTTTATGCCTTTAATTTCTTTCGTCTGTCTAATTGCTCTGGCCAGTGTTTCGAGAACTATGTTGAAGAGAAGTGGAGAGAGAGGGCATCCCTGTCTTGTTCCAGATTTTAGAGGGAATGCCTTCAGTTTTTCTCCATTCAGAATGATGCTAGCCTGAGGCTTAGCATAGATTGCTTTTACAATATTGAGGTATGTTCCTGTTATCCCTAGATTTTTTTTTTCTTTTGTTTCGATTTCATTAATTTCAGCTCCAATTTTAATTATTTCTTGCCTTCTACTTCTTTTGCTGTTGTTTTGCTCTTCTTTTTCAAGGATTTTGAGATGAAGTATGAGATCATTTATTTGTTGGTTTTTTCTTTTTTTAAGGAATGAACTCCAAGCAATGAATTTTCCTCTTAGAACTGCTTTCAATGTGTCCCATAGATTCCGATATGTTGTGTCTGTGTTTTCATTTATCTCTAAGAATTTTTTAATTTCCTCCTTGATGTCTTCTATAACCCATTGATCATTCAGTAACCTATTGTTCATTCTCCAAGTGATGTATGCTTTTTCCTTCCTTCTTTTATCGTTGATTTTCAGTTTCATTCCATTATGATCAGATAAGATGCATGGTATTATCTCTACTCCTTTATATTGTCTAAGAGTTGCCCTGTGACATAATATATGATCTATTTTTGAGAAGGATCCATGTGCTGCTGAGAAAAAAGTGTAACTGCTTGATGTTGGGTGGTATACTCTATATATGTCAATTAGGTCTAGGTTATTAATAGTGTTATTGAGTTCTATAGCTTCTTTATTCAACTTTTGTTTGGAAGATCTGTCCAGTGGCGAGAGAGGTGTGTTGAAGTCTCCCATGATTATGGTATGGTGGTCTATTAGACTCTTGAACTTGAGAAGAGTTTGTTTGACGAACATAGCTGCACCATTGTTTGGGGCATAAATATTTATGATTGTTATGTCTTGTTGGTGTATGGTTCCCTTAAGCAGTATGTAGTGTCCCTCTTTATCTCTTTTGATTAACTTTGGCTTGAAATCTATTTTATTTGATATGAGTATGGACATTCCTGCTTGTTTCCGAAGTCCATATGAGTGATATGATTTTTCCCAACCTTTCACCTTCAGCCTATGTATGTCTTTTCCTATCAAATGCGTCTCCTGTAGGCAGCATATTGTTGGGTCTTGTTTTGTGATCCATTCTACTAGCCTGTGTCTCTTAATTGGTGAGTTTAAGCCATTAACATTTAGGGTTATTATTGAGATATGGGTTGTTCTTCCAGCCATATTTGTTTATTTCTGTTACTAAACATGGTTTGTTTTCCTCTTTGATTATTTCCACCCCCCTTTACTGTCCTACCTCCCACTGTTGGTTTTCATTGTTATTTTCCATTTCCTCTTCCTGTAATGCTTTTGCGAGGATGTTTTGAAGAGATGGTTTTCTAGCTGCGAATTCTTTAAACTTTTGTTTATTGTGGAAGGTTTTAATTTCATCCTCCATCCTGAAGCTTAATTTCGCTGGATACACAATTTTTGGTTGGAACCCATTTTCTTTCAGTGTTTGAAATATGTTATTCCAGGATCTTCTAGCTTTCAGAGTCTGTGTTGAAAGATCAGCTGTTATCCTGATTGGCTTTCCCCTAAATGTAATCTGCTTCCTTTCTCTTGTAGCTTTTAAAATTCTCTCCTTATTCTGTATGTTGGGCATCTTCATTATAATGTGTCTAGGTGTGGATCTCTTATGATTTTGCACATTCGGCGTCCTGTAGGCTTCTAGGATTTTGGATTCTGTCCCATTCTTCAAGTCTGGGAAGTTTTCTTGTATTATTTCATTGAATAGACTGCTCATTCCTTTGGTTTGGAGCTCTGTACCTTCCTGTATCCCAATGACTCTTAAGTTTGGTCTCTTAATGTTATCCCATATTTCTTGGATGTTCTGCTCATGGTTTCTTAACAGTCTTGCTGAGCTGTCTATGTTCTTTTCCAGTTGAAATACTTTGTCTTCATTGTCTGATGTTCTATCTTCTAAGTGTTCTACTCTGCTGGTAGTATTCTCCATTGAGTTTTTAAGTTGGTTTATTGCTTCCTGCATTTCTAGGATTTCTGATTGTTTGTTTTTTATAACCTCTATCTCCCTGTATAGTTGATCCTTTGCTTCCTGGATTTGTTTGCGTAATTCGTTGTCGAAGTGATCTTTCATTGTCTGATTTTGCTGTTTAATGTCTTCCTTGATTCTCCAGATCATCTGAAGCATGTATATCCTGAATTCTTTATCTGACATTCCATCTGCTGCAGCTGTTACCTCTTCTAAAGTTGCGTTGACCTGCATTGCTTGTGGTCCTTTCTTTCCTTGTCTTTTCATACTGCTTGCGTATCTTTTCTGCAGGTGCGGGCGGCGGCTCTGGTCTCTCCTTATTCCAATTGGGGTGTCGTGGCTACCACGCCGGCAGGTCACTGGGCCTGTTCTGGGAGCTGGCGGCGGCTCTGTTCTGCCCCTACTCCAATTGGAGTGTACCACGCCGGCAGGCCACCGGGCCTGATCCGCCAGTCGGTTGCAGGTTTGCCTACCCTGCAGGCGCGGGCGACGGCTCTACTCTGCCCCTACTCCAAATGGGGTAACGTGTCTGTCATACCAGCAGGCCACTGGGCCTGTCCCGCTGGTCGGTCGCAGATCTGCCCACCTTTCGGGCACGGGTGGAGGCTCTGCTCTGCCCCAACTCCAATTGGGGTGTCGTGACTACCCCGCCTGCAGGAAGCTGGGCCTGTTCCTGGCACGGGCGGCGACTCTGCTCTGCCACTACTCCAATTAGGGTGGTGTTTGTACCACGCCGACAGGCTCCTGGGCCTGAGCCTGATCCGCCGGTCTGTTGTAGGTCTGCCTACCTTGGAGGCGCGGGCGGCGGATCTGCCCTGCCCTTCCTACCACGCCTGCGGACCCCTGGGCCTGATCTGCAGGTTGATCACTGGTCTGCTCACCCTGCGGGCACGGGTGGCAGTTCCGCTCCGCCCCCACTCCAATTGGGGTCACGTGACCACCACACCGGCAGGGCCTGATCCGGGCATGGGAGAAGGATCTGCTCTGCCCCTACTCCAGTTGGGGTGACGTGTGTACCACACTGGCAGGCCACTGGGCCTGACCCGCCAGGCTGTCACAGGTCTGTTTACCTTGCAAGCGCGAACAGCGGCTCTGCCCTGCGCCTCCTACCACGCCCATGTACCACTGGGTCGCGGGTCTGCCCACCTTGCGGGTGTGAGTGGCGGCTCCGCTCCGCCCCCTCTCCAATTGGGGTCACGCGGTCACCACGCTGAGGAGCCGCTGGGCCTGTTCCGGGCGCTGGCGGCCCAGCTCCTCCCCTCTGGCTCGACGACAAATTGAGGGGACTCGGGTGACTGTGCCTCACCACCCCTAACAGGAGACCAACTGCTTATGTCACCGCTGGTATTGATGAAGTTCTCTCCTCCGCCGCTTTCTGCTGACATCAGATCTCTGCCATGTTGGTATCCTATGCGAATGGCAGCATTTCGTTCCCCTTGCCGGGCAACCCAAGCAACGGGTGAGTCCTGACCGGCCCTCAGCAGGACCCGGACCGAGACGCAGTTTCCGCGGGCTCCTAGCCCCGGTCCAGGGAAGTTCCGGGAGCCGGAACTCGGCCGCTCCGTGCTCGGTGTAAGCTCCTATAAGTGTAAGCTCCAAGAAGCATCCCCTGCGGGCTCAGTTCCGGGAGCCGGAATTCAGCTGCTTAGTGCTTGGTGTATACTCTGATAGGAGCAGGGTCCAAGCAGCAGCCTCCGCAGGCTCCGCAGCCCTGGGCCAGGGCGGTTCCGGGACGGTTCCGGGAGCCGGAACTCGGCCGCCCCGCGCTCGGTGTTCGCTCCGATAAGGTCAGTTTCTAAGAAGCACCCAGGCGCTGAACCCTAGCAATCTGTCTGCAAGCCGCAGGCGAATTGCAGCCTGAAATTACCTGATCTATGGCTGAATGAGCTGCGGTCAGTCGAAAACAGGGAAGGTGACGTCAGTTTACCAACATGGTGGCTGCTGGCCTCCTCTGTGGTCTGACCGGTGTGGAGAACCGAGATGGACCGCTTCCTTCCCCCATCTCGAACCCAGAATTCAGCCCTGAGTACGGTGCTTGCGCGGCTGGCAGAAACTGCAGCACTGTAACCCTGCGTCTCTATCCCAGCGCGTGCTGCAGACTCTAGCCGCGGGGCGAATTGCTGAATAATCAGTGTTACCCTCCCTGCGACAAACCTCTCGCGTTTGAGTCCCCGTAGCCGATCCTCGTGCGATGGAAATCCTTCCTCCAGGTTCCGGAGCACCCCACTATTGCTGGAAATTCCTAACAAGATATCCTTTAGCCGTCCTGACTTGTCATACTCCCACACAGTGAAGCAGCACATGGGGGCAATGCACTCCCCTCGCCGCCATCTTCCCACTTATTTTCTGTTTCAAAAAATTAATATAGTATAAATGGGCAAAGCATAATATTGTAATCACTGCTTTAAAATATTACTTTTGATGTATTTAGAAAACATACAAAGAAGTACTACTATTCCCATAGATATAGACTTTATATTTGTGAAGATTAAGGTAACTAATATGCCCAAAGGTGGGTTATTCACAGTACTATTAAAATGGAGAGATTTTTTCACCATATTAAATTTACACAGTTTTAAAAAATGATACTTGATAGACAAATTGTACAGAATCAAGAGCCCAGAAATTAAAATCCATATATATATATATATATATATATATATATATATATATATATATATAAAACCAACTGATTTTTTTAAATACCAATAAGTCTTTTTTCGTTGTATTTTTCCAGGGAGAGGAAAAGGAAGAGAAGTGTCTGCATGTGGATTACAAAATGATTAGAAAATGGGAAAGGAAGAAAGTATTTGGGTACAGCAAAATCAAACCATCATATAAAACACCCCAATGATGGGGTCACTAGAACCCAAGGGGCTTAGCCTTCTGTGTTTGAGGAATAAGGGAAGGGATTGGAAAAAACCGATAGGTACATACTTTCCCTCCCCATAAATTCAAGATTTCACCCAATGTTTTGGTTTCTACCAGTAAACGTGGAGTTACATTCATCTGCCTCCTATTTAAAAATCTTGTGGCCACTTGGACTTGTTTATTGTACCTGCATAAAAGTTCCTGATTGACTTGAGCACATATTCATATTCTCTTTCCTGGTCTGCTGACCACTTTCTAACCAACAATTTTTGACAAAGACATCAAGAGCATGCATTGAAGAAGACACAGCCTTTTCTGTAAGCAGGGCTAAGAAAACTGACTACATATGTGTATAACAATAAAAGTAATTCTCTACATCTTACCATATACAAAAAATTACCTCAAAATGAACCAAAGACCCACATATAAGACTTAAAGCTATAAAACTACTAGAGGAAAACATTTTGGCACAGTCAAGTGAGCAATGATTTTTTTGGATAAGACCCCAAACACAGACAACAAGAGCAGAAATATACAATGAGCTTGTATCAAGCACAGTAAAGGAAAAATCAACAAAGTGAAGAAAACAACTTTGTAGAATTGGAAGAAATATTTGCCAACTATATGATGAGAGAACAATATCTAGAATATATAAGGAACTCAATTTAGGAGCAAAAAGCAAACCACATAATCCAATTTAAAAATGGGTGATTAATTTGAATAGATGTTTCTCAAAAGAAGACACACAGATACAGGTGGCCAACAAGAAAATAAAAACATGTTCAATGTCATGAATTATCAGAGAAATGCAAGTCAAACCACCATTATCTTGAATTTTTATCCTTATTCATCCAAAAAGAAAAGTGAGATGATTGGGCTAGATTGCAAGATTTGATGTTTACCTGGTTCCTTCAATTTACTTATCTGAGATTGAAAATGAGAGAACAACAACAACAATCAAAAATAGCTTAGTAAAGAAGTAGAGGAAAATATTTTTGGTGAGTTGCTTCTAAAAGAACCAGAATAGATAGTGTATGCCTATATATTAATGTATTTATGTGCATTTATTGTTTTCATATTAATTCATCATAACTATGTCCCCTATAATTTGTAGAATTTATCACTTCACTATTATAATTCTTTTAATTATATTAGTCACCATAACAAAATTATTGTGGATCACTTTATTGGAAGCTCTTTTTTATTTTTATTTTTAACTTACCTCAAAATAATTTTGGGGCTGATAGTCTTGGAATCAACATCAACAGTAGGATAGTAATTTAACTTGTTCCCTCTTTCTTTTGCAAATCAATTTGTTATATAAACAGCAAATATTGACTCTCTTTCAAATTAGAAATGCCATTATTGTCTTCAAAAATAATTGTCATTTTTTTTCTGAAGTTCAGTGCAGTAAATAATATTTAAAAGTAAGCCAAGGACAAAAAAAGGCAGAAAGTTGATATGTTCCAAATAGTCTAGGTAGTTAACAGAACTGGGATTTTCACTGAAAACTGAAAATAGTGTTTGAAAATAATTTTAAAAGCTCCAAATGCTCTCAATTTTTTTTCTGAGAAAATTACGTGATTTTTAATGATTATAGAAAATGAGGAACATCAATTTTGACTTGTTATATAGTTTAAAATCGTTAATTTTCTATTTTTCTGAAGTTTTATGCTTGGGGAAAAAACAATGAGTTCCATTTTAGTTTAGAAATTGTATTCTCTATGTTGAGTTTGAGTGGTATATTTAATAACACAGGAAAGTATTTGAAACAATATGAGATTCAGCTACTTACCTAGGTTTTCAAATAGATGAAGACTAAGTGTTTGTGACTGGGAAGAATCCGAGTAATTGTTTTGGTACTGAGGATTGAATCCAGGAGTACTTTACCGCTGAGCCATAGCCCCACTATTTTTAGTTTTATTTTGAGACAGGGTCTCATTAAGATGTAAACGTTGGCCTTGAACTTTCCTTTCTCAGACCTGAGTATCCCAAGTTGCTGGGGTTATTGGTGTGCCAAGGCCTCTGGCTCAAAGTGACTGTTAATTAATTCTTTTGTAAAACCATCAAAGATGGTGGGTATGTCACTGCTCCTTGCTTGTGTATTTTGTTTGAGATACAGAAGGCTGTGGATCTCTGGTCAAAATCAATAAGCAAATATCACTTTCATCCTATTTTACTTCAGAGTCATTGAGTCAGGAAGATGGGAGAAATATTCAGGCTTCTCAAGACCTAATTACATAATGAAAAAGAATGTGCTCAGTTTAGTTTACATCTTGTCATTTTTTAATTTGAAAGAGTCATTTAGGATTATATAGTTTATTTAAAGGTTAAATTTGATTATAATTTTTCTGAGGAAAGACCATCCCATCTTATTAGTCACATCCAGGATTCACTTTTGAAAATGATGGGTCCTAATCTTCATTAGTTAATATTTGCTTCAAATTCCCTCAATTGATAATAATTTTGCCTTTATAAAGCTACACTGAATCATCTCAATGATTTTTCCATTTTTTTTCTCATCAAATACATACAGTGAAGTGTCATGTGCTCCAAGAATATGTTCAATTTTTTGACAACATCAAGCATATATTACATAATATGCTTTTCTTACCACGTCTTCATAATATTTGTCACATTCAGGATATAGTGAGGTTTTTGGCCCCAAACCCCAGCTCATTATCATCTACAACACTGTAAATCTACTAAAAATGTATATGCTTATCCCATCTGTAGTTCTAATAATGAAGAAAATGGTTACAGATTTTCTTTCTTACTGTCACTTATACTGGGTTTTGGGTTACTAGTGCATTAATTTTTTAAGAGATTAATATTAAACTAGGTTTTTATCTTTCACATTCTCATGGTATCTGTATATCTCTATTTTAAGACTATGGTTATTTAAATTAAGAAAACTGAACAATTAAGAATGCAATTCAAGGGCTGGGGTTGTGGCTCAGCAGTAGAGCACTCACCTAGCACATGCAAGGCCCTGGGTTCGGTCCTCAGCACCACATAAAAATAAATAAATAAAATAAAGGTATTGTGTCCAACTACAACTAAAAAATAAATTTTAAAAAAAGAATGCAATTCAATATTTATTAAATACCAACAAGCTTTTCTATGACTGGTGTGGTAGGCAGTATAAAATAAATATAGAAGAAGTATATATCTGCTATAGATGGTTCATTAATTTTTCCATTTATACTTTTAGAAGTCTTTATTTCCTTAAATACTGCTACAAACTTACGTGATTTCCCCCAATATAATTACTAACCACTATTACAAACAACCAAGTAGCAGGCAAAACATTGAATTCAGTGTCGTATATACTTTATTTCATACAGTTACTAAAACAGGCCTACAGTCCTATAGTAATTTGTCAATAATCCCATTTAATAGATGAGAAAATGGAGTTGGTAAATGACAAGACTGTTGAAAAGCAAAATCAAGATGCTAAACCAACTCTTTCTACTACTAAAGTCTATGCACATTTCTACATAAAAAAATAGTTTTTCTTGAATAAGGCACTACATACACTGTTATTTTATATTTTCTTGCACCATAAATATAAATAAGGTGTGAAGGACTGTAATTTACCAAAAAAAAAAAAAAATCAACTTAAATAGGGCATGGTGGGTCACACATGTAATCTCAGCAACTCAAAAAGCTGAGGCTGGAGGATCCCAAATTCTAGCTCTTCTGGGGAAATTTTGAAAAACTCTTTCTTAAAATAAGTCAAAAAGGGATAGGGGCTGGAAAGATGGTGTAATGATATGGACATCATTACCCTAGGTACATGTATGCACATATGGTGTGACACTATATCATTTATAACCCAGAAATGTAAAGTTGTGCTGCAATGGTGTACAATGAATCAAAATGCACTCTGCTGTCATATATACCTGATTAAAATAAATTGATTAATTTTTAAAAAGGGAGAGGGGGAGGCTAGGGGATACCTCAGTGGTAGAGGACTCCCTGGTTAAATCTCTAGTGTAAAAAGCAAAAATAAAAACAAAAAAACAAACAAAAAACACTAAAGTTGCACTCAATTTATGTATAAAAGTTCTTCAAAAGACGTAAGCAGAGTATACTTACAAAAAATTATTGGCCTATAAGTTGGCATAGTACTTTAAAATAATAATTAAGGATGAAATTAAAATAAACAACAAAATAAATAGAAACAAGCATAAACCTTTTCAATCAAGAATACTATTTACTGCAGCAAAAATGTCTTTTTAAATCATTATTTTATAATCTTACAATTTTTTAAGAAATAGAAAAGAGTATCAGAAATAAAAGGGATAAGAGACATAAAGTGCATTTAAGTATCATTAAATTGCATCTAATAACATATAAAAAGAGTAATCATTTCTTACCAAGTTGGTTTTTACCAGGAATTCAAAATAATGTTAGGAACTCAATCAAATATTAGATTATAAGATTAAAAACAAACACTTAACCATTTCAACCATTTCCATGGTTGCAGGAAAATTTCTTAATAGAATATAACATTTATTCATGATAAATTGATAAGTGCTTTTAGTAAACTAGGAATAATTAAAACAAAAATTTAAAAATCCATTAACTCGATAAAAGGCGTTCATCTAAAATTCGCCATTTACAACATTACATGATGGTACTTTCACCCAAACATTAGGAAGAGGAAAAATGTTTAATTCTACCACATCATTTTCACATTTTACTGAAGACTGTAAACAGAGTCAAGAAAACAAATGGAAATAAAAGTAATTGGAAAGAAAGAAATATTTTTTTAAACTTTTCTTGGGGGACATAATTTCTGGGTACAAAATATAAAGAAAACACCCCAAATTTAAAATCATACTCAAGAATAAATTTAATTAAACTATATCTTCATTGAAAATTTTAAAAACAATGCTAGAAAAATTATATATCACTTAAAAAAAAACAGATATAACATGCCATGACCCAGAAGAATAAGTATCATTAATACAACACTTCTCCATCAAACCTGGGAAAGATTTGAAGAGGCTGCTTAAGTATGTGAGAGACATTCTAGAAGGGATTCCTGCTTTCCGTAGTAGGTGCATTCAGATACTTCAAAAGTCCCTGCCTTTCTCTGCTAAGAATTCATAGTTCAGTAAGTAATTTCAATATTTGTATATGTTCCTGTCATTTTATTAACAACTGTTCCAAAAATTTGAAAATCAGACTTATATTCTTATAAAATTTATTATAAACTTCATCGACACTGGCTTATTTTCTAAGAATATTTTACATAAAAAGATCAGGTGCCAAAATGTGTGGGGAAGAAAAGAGATGTCTCTTAAAAATAAAGACTACAGAAAAATTGGTTATGGTGGTGCATGCCTATAATCCCAGTTCCTTGAGATACTGAAGCTCAGGATCAGCCTGGGCAATTTAGCAAAACCCTGTCTCAAAAAAAAAAAAAAAAATTAAAAGGGCTAGGGATGTAGCTCAGTAGTTAAGCACTTCTGGGTTCAATCTCTGATACTGAATATATATTAAAAGGACTAAAGATTATACCTCAGTGGTACAGCACTAACTGGGTTTAATTCTTGGTACAAATAATTTAAAAAAGTGCTTTTCCACTATGTTTTCATTTTTGTTTAACAGTGCAACCTTATTTTAAAATTTATATAAAAATGCAAAGAATGTATAATAGACAAAACACTTTTTTAAAAAAAAAATCAAAGCTTCATGGTATAAACCATCTGTTTTCATGATATTATGAACCTATAGTATTTAAGACCATGCAACTTTGTTATAAGAATGACATATACACCAAAGGAACAGGACAGCAACTTGATGCCCACATAAATATCCATATCATATTCTACAGAGATCCCAAAACAATTGAATAGGGAAAAGAAAATATTTTCAACAATTGGTAATACAATTGGTTATCCATATGCTGGTTTAGAGTGAGAAACTTCAAGTCTTTGCCACTCAGTCTTCTCCAAAAATTGACTTACAAACTTGTGGTAGCTTCTTTCTTTCCTCTGAGTGATCTCAGAAAAAACAATGACTTAGGGGAAAATATCAATATCTATTATGTCCCTGTTACAGAGGATATGCATACACAAACATATCCCCACACACAGAGTTCAATACAAATCACTTACTTCATACTTAAAGGGAAAACAATCAATCCCCACCTCTTGAAGTAAGCAGTTAAGTGTCAAAGAATTTGTGGACATATTTTTTTTTTTTTAATGACCTCAACGAAGTACCTCTATTCATGGACTAGAATGCCTGAAGTTGAAAAGACCAAGTGATGCCAAAAATATGATTCAATTGTGACTTGAATCATAGAATCTTTTTTTTTTATTCCTGATACTAATAAAAATGTTTTAGCCAGTTTGGAATAGAGTATAAGAAAAATATTTTTATAATATTAGACATATGATTATGTAATTCCAAAGCTATGTATTTATACCAGAGAAAGGAAGATTAACAGTCAGAAAGTTTGCATGTCAATATTTATTGCAGGTTTATTCATAATAACCTATAATCCATAATAAGTAAATGATAATCAGCTGATGAATGGATGAACAAGCTGTGGTAGATCCACATCATGTAATCCACATTATTGATGGATGCTAGAATATGGACAATTTCAAACACATTATGCTGAGTTAAAGATATCAGATATACAGACTCATGTGCTGTTTCATGCCATTGTACTAAATTCTATGAAAGATAAAATTGTAGTGATAAAATGTAGATCAGTAGTTGCCAGTGTACCATAGAGCACAGGGTAACTTTTTGTTGGGTAATGTAAATGTTCTAGGGTTACATTATGTTTGTGTATTTGTGTACATTTCTCAGAATTCATCTGAATATACATTTAGATTTTGTGAATTTTGTAGATATAATTATGCTCTAATTAAGTTAAATGAAATAAAACAAATGAAAATGAAAAAAGAAAAGGACATAAAAGAAAAACTGAAAACAAAAATAATATGTACTCTTTAACTTCAGGCTTATAAAAATATACTTCTCAGTATATTTTCCTCAAAAAACTCAGTAGTTTCTTTTTTTAACTTGCCCTTGGGAAGTTTTTTATTCTTGTAGTATATTTATTTAACCAATTCTGTACTCTTCCATTCTATCTTCCAAACTATGTATCCCTTTATAATTTTAATCTCATCTGTCATGAAACTCCTTGAATCCATGGGCTTGAATAGGAATGCAATGTCTCATCTGACCATTTAGACAAACATTCCTGTTATCTTTTACAACCACCATGGCCCTTCAGAGAGTCTCAGGTGATAGATATATTTCTTGGCATTGGGAATATGCTGCTGGTTTTTTCAAGCCAGCAAGGTGACAAATCTTTCAACGATGTTCATTTCAATCTCTGCAGTTTTACCATATATTTTGCAACAGTATAAGGGTCATCTGTCATCCAGCTACAACAAATATGTCTTTACACCCTATTGTAAAGTAGATGTTCAATAATTTAGCTTGTTAGAGTATTGTCCTACTCTTGGTACCAGCTCTACGAATTTCATCTATTTAGATCCACGAGTCTAAACTATTGCAAAAAGAAAGCTCCATATATAATGGATTTAACAAAGCAGTTTATTTCAATTCATTCAACAGCTTCAGTTGAGCAATCTACATTGGCAGCTTTTCAAGGACAAAGTTTCCTTCATTCTATTATTTAAAGTAAGCCATGTATACTTCATATACTGACACTTAAGAAAGGAAAGAAAAGGTAGACGATCATTCACCTGTGGGATGAGGACTCAGACATGAAATGTATATACAACATTTGCACCTCTGATCTGGGCCGAGAAATTAATCACATGAACACACCTTGTTAAGGCAGGATGAAGCCAGATATGGTGGTGCCTGGCTGTAATATCAGTGACTCAGGAGACTGAAAGAGGAGGATTGTTAAGTTTGAGGCCAGGCTCAGAAACTTAGTGAAACTCTATTTCAAAATAAGAAATAAAAAGTGGGCTGAAGATGTAGCTCAGTGGTAAGGCACCCCTAGGTTTGATTCCCGGTACTAAAAAAACAAAAAATGAATGAAATAAAGACAGATTTAGGAATATAACCTATCATGCCAATCAAATTGACATTTGAGACTATTTTGTACTTATTGAAACACTTTCAGTGACTGGGCCCAAGAGATGTCTTTGAAGATATATATTTCTTCTTATATTTCATATTTAATTTTCATTTGCTGTATATCTAGCTTGAAGGCCATCATTTTGCAAGTTAAAATTAATTACCTCTTCCTTTGCTCCAAGATAGAATATATTTACTTAACATTTAATTTTTCTACTTATAACTAAACCTCAGTTGTACAGTTAATGGATATATCATTCTACATCTTCCAGGCCTGAATGATACAGTAGTTCAGTAAATATTGGTTGATCATAGAGTGGAATGAATGTTAGCAGCAGATAACAACATGTGTCTGCTTAAGTAGGACTAATGCCCTTTTTCAGAATTGTCATCCTTGCAAAGTGTTGTTGAAGATTGTCTTATTGTAAAAATTACTAAATTATTAGAATAACTTTAGCAATACTCTTAGAAGTCAGGCACATTACATTTTGTGACAAATGTCTGAATGTTCTGAAGTAAAACATTTTCTGAACAAAAAAATTCTTATGTTGACATGGATGAATAAGATTAAGTCTATTACCAGTTGTTCTGGTTGTCCTTTATTTCTTTAAATAAAGTCTAATAGTAAATCATATAATCAGATAGATATACAGAAGTAATGGCCTAACACTGTGTGTGTGTGTGTGTGTGTGTGCGTGCACACATGTGTATGATGTGTGTCTGTGTGTGTACAATTGTTATCACCACTTTCTAAAAATTTCATTTATAAAGATTAATAAAAGCATGCCTGAAATGGTTGTTAGATTCCTTACTAAAATGGTGTCACAAAAATATTGAAAATATTGAACAAGAACATCCAGTGTTGCTTTTTTATAATCACGCTTATCTTTCTGTCATCCCCTCCCCCAACCTGGCAGCCACTAATGTGTTCACCATTTTTAAAATTTTGTCATTTCAATGTAAATGTAATTATATAGTATATGCCTTCACAAATTAAATTTTTTACTTAGCCTATTTATTTGGGGATACATTCAAGTTGCATTCTGTCCTGCCCTGGTAGGCTGGGAAGTTCATTTTCTTGTTCTATGTTAAGGATGTACAGCACCTAGTTAAAACATGCACCTGTTGAATAACATTTGGGTTGTTTCCCATTTGGAGCTACTGAGTAAAGCTGCAATGAACATTTGTTTTTAGGCTTTTGTGTGAGCACATGTTTTTATTTGTATGGTATAAAAACTGGAAAGTGAAATTAGCAGGTTGTATGGCAAGAATATATTTAATTTCCCAATCTCTTCCAGAGCAGCTATATAATTTCATATTTCCACCAGCAGTATATGAAAGTTTCTTCACATCCTCAATAATGTTTAATGTTATCACTATTTTTATTCTAATATATAACGTTTTTATTGTAATAAAATGTTTTATTCAATATTTTTACTCTAATAGGCATGTTGTGATGTCTTCTCATTTTGATTTTTATATGCATTTGTCTTACATTTTGATTTTTAAATGGAATTCTCTTACAGCTAATACTGCTGAAAATATTTCTAATGTGATAATTTGCTGTTTATCCTCTTCCACAAAATTTCTTCCTATTTTTCTTCCATTTCCTAATTGTATTAATGGAACTTTTCAGCATCTTGACTATGATGGTGCAAGGTAACAAATGGAGGAGGATGGTGGGAACACAGAAGTTAAGAGAATAATTCTATAATATGAGCCCACTGAACTGACTCTCTACTTACTTTCTTTGCCAAACACAATCTGCCTGCAGCCCCTACCTGGCCTAAGGAGACAGGAAAAATCACATTCCTCATCAAACTGAGGCAGGGGGAAGAAGGTCTGGCAGTCAGTGTAGATAATGAATGATAGGGGTCAAGAGAGGATGTTGGGGGCTGGGGATGTGGCTCAAGCGGTAGCGCGCTCGCCTGGCATGCATGGGGCCCAGGTTCATCCTCAGCACCACATACAAACAAAAGATGAACTAACCTTTGGAATGACTCTCCCTGATAAAACCTCTGGGGATAGCACAAGTGAGACTGACTACTCACAGTGCTACTCTTTCCTTTTCTTAGGCTTATACAGGGAAAAGAAAGAAAAGGTGGGCGGATTCTGGGAGTCTACAAAAGAGCAAGACACACCCACTCCTGTGGAGACTCAGTTCTGGGCCTCCTTCTTTCTGGAGAAGTCTTTCTCCTGCTCTTAAATAAAACTTGTTTTCTATTCTTGCCACCGTGTTTCTTGGGTAATGAGGACCGAATCTTGAGATCCTGATCTCCAAGACCAGTATCAGTGGGAGATACATGCTCTATATAGGTGACAGAATTACACAGACACACAATGAGGAAATCTGAATAAAATCAGTGGATTTTATGAGTTTTAATATCCTGATTGCAATATTACTCTATACTTTTGAAAAATATTACCACTTGGGTAAGCTGGTGAATTTTACATGGTTCCATTGTATCATTTCTAAAGACTACATCTAAATCTCCATCTGTATAACATTTAAATTAAAAGTACTGTGCTAGTATGATATGCTACCCAGAGTTTAATATTGTGCCTAGAATCAAACTTGTTAAATGTACTCATTGTTTTAACTTATATCAACATTTTTCTACATGCAACAAGATAGAATAAAAATACAGCACATCTGCCAGGTGCAGTGGTGAATGCCTGTAATGCTTATGTAATCCCAGTGGCTCTGGAGGCTGAGGCAGGAGGATCATGAGTTCAAAGCCAGCCTCAGCAAAAGCCAGGGACTAAGCAACTCATTGAGACCCTGTCTCTAAATAAAATACAAAATAGGGCTGGACATGTGGTTCAGTGGTCAAGTGCACCGACCGAGTCCAATCTCTGCTACTCAGAAAAAAATATTCAAAGCATCCAAAAGTTCTTCTATACCATAATATTTAAAACAACCTTAAAATTAAAATAAAAAAAATGTTCCATTTGTCTTCTGTAGTCTGCTTGTACCCTGGGAAGTAAGATCATTGAAGTTGAAAGCACATGAAAGACAATACAAAAAGAAAAAAAAATGGAGGAAGACTTCATGGATTAATGATGCTTTATTCAGCACCAGAAGGGGACATACATCTTCTGGGGAAAATGGCAGTGATCCACCTCTACGGTCTGAGTTTATAGGGCCTTGGCAGAGCCAGGTCATGGAAGAAGTTAGTTGCTTTTAGCTGGCCTTTTGGCTGGCAGGGACAGGTCATGGGAGAAGTTTTGGTGGCAGACTCATTTAGGGCATGGCAGGGGAGGGCAGGGCAGGTAGGGGAACAGTAAGGGAAGTTCCTTGGGGCCAACTTTCTATTTCCTTCACATGTCAAAATTTTGCTTAACTCTTTGGGGAAAACAAAACAAAACTATATATATTAAGTTTACTGTACACAGTTAGTAGAAAGGTACTGATTTAAAAGTTTTAGGCTAAGGTATTTATCTTCACTGTGCTATAGGACAAAGAAAGTGTTATATATGAGTAAAATAGGAGGCTTACATCACTTTTTTTTTTTTTATTCAATGTGCATATACTTACTCCAGGATCATACTTTGTGTAATCTATGAAGGTCATAGAAGGGAAAGCCATGTAAAGCAGAAGGAGTCTGGTAAATACACACTGTTGCAGAGGTTGAAGATGGAAATGTTCACCTGACAGTGGGGCATGCAGAGATCATGGGTGAGTTTCCTGAGAGGAGTTTCTATAAACTCTTAAGGATCCAACAAACACTGCAGACTTTGGGGAAGTAAATTGAGGGATGAAGAAGCCACAGATGTGTGAAGGATATTTTGCTGCTGTATTCTAAGTATTATGATGGAATCTTAAAAAGAAACCAGGGACCTCTGGCCAAGATAAGAATATCATTCATGCATTTAAATGTTCCTTTCTCTTCAAAAACGCCAGGACTAACAGTAGGTAAAAAATGAAATAAAAAGAAATGATTTAACCTTAAGCTAGAAAAACATTTCCATGGGTCAGACAAAATATGAATAGAAAATGCTGAAGCAGACAGGGGCCAAAGCTGTGTCCTGCTAAGATCAAGGAATGAGTAAAGAGGAGAGGGTCTGGATTTAGAGTTCTCTAGTAACAGGGCCCAAAAGTGCCTCAGGCATTATCCAGGATCAAAGTCCAGTGCACAAAGCAAAACCAAAGTCCAGGGCCCCCTGCCTACTGACAGGGCCTGAGAAAAGATCCAACAACTGCCTGAGGTTTGCATACAACCCATCACCTTGTTTGAAATGATCACAACCAGAGGAAATAAATACAGCTAAAGAATACAGAAGTCAAGCTGGACCTAAGTTAGCCCCACTCTCAGCAGGCACCTCGGAAAGGCAGTGGAGAACAATTTTAAATCCAAAGTATGGCAAGTGTAAACACCAAAACTGCTATTTGTTAAGCTTTTTTGAAGCTGAACCTGAGAATGAATCTTTTTTTTTTTTTATTTTTTCAGTGCTGGGGAGTTTTACCACTGAGCCACATTCCCAGGCCTTTTTTCTTTTTTCTTTTGAGACAGTATCTCCTCACTAAGTTGCTTAGGGCCTTGCTAACTTGCTGAATGAAACTGGCTTTGAAATTGGTATCTTCCTGCAGCAGCCTCCCCAGTTGCTGTGATTGCAGGCATGTGCCACCACACCCAGTTGAGAATGAAAAATTAAAAATATGACAAAAGCTATCACTCAAATTGATAGCCAGTAGTTGTAAAAATTAAGACAAAAGTATACCCTCAGCAAAAAAAGAAAAGTGAAATATGATATTAAAATAAATATAATTTAATTCCTAAAGTATAAGGGTAAGCAGATAAGTATAGAACCTACAGTTATTATAATAACATGATTATAGGAAAAAGGAACTGTAAATATGAGTAACTCCAAAAACTCAATAGCAAAATGCACATAAAACAATTAAAATATGAAGGCTTTTTAAAAGATAAAAATGTAGAACTACCATATGATCCTAGACTTCTATTACTCTCGATGTATATTGAAAGGGAATGAAATCAATATGTCTAAGAGACATTTACAGTTCAGTCTTTATTACAGCACTATTAATAATAACCAAGGAATGAAAACAACCTGAGGGTCGATCAGCTGATGAATGGCTAAAGAAAATGTGGGATCTCCACATTGGACTGTAAAAAAAAAAAAAATGAAATTCTGTAATTTCTAACAACATGGTTGGAACTAATGATTTTTGTTAAATGAAATAAGCCAGGAACAGAAAGACAAGTACTGCATGATTTCACTCATGAGATGTCACAAAAGTTGAGCATAGAACAGTGATTACCACATATTAGGGGTGTAGGGAAGAGGAAAAGAGGGGGAAAAGTTGATCAGTAGGTACCAACTTACATTTAAATGGGAGCAAGAAGTTATAAGACAGTAAAGGGACTTATATATAATATAATATACAGTGCATTTTAAAATTCTCAAAGATAGTGTTTCAAAAATATTCACCATAAAGAAATGATAAATGTTTAAGGAGATAAATGTGTTTAACCTGATTTCAACATTATATATTTTACACATTACCTCATTAATATGAACATTTTATTTTATGTATCAGTTAAAAATTAATTTTAAAAGAAAATTGTAAATACAGATGATAATAATGAATTATTGGCAAAAAATGAATGAAAGAAAACAGATACATGTGAACAAGAAAACCTTGGGCACATTGTAATTTATATTATTAGTATAGAGAAGATAGTATGTACATTGGATATATCCTAAGTCAGAATTTATAAAAATACAAAGACAATAATTAGCTGGGCATGGTGATACACTTCTATAATCCCAGATAGTCAGGAGGCTGAAGCAGGAGGATCTCAAGTTCAAAGCCAGCTTGGACAACTTAGCAAGACTGTCTCAAAATACAAAATAAGAAAGGCTGTGTTCCATCCCAAGTACTGTAAAGAAAAAAGACAATACTGTAAAATTCACCTTGAATTTATTTATTTACTTAGATATTGAGGATAGAACTCTAGGGCATTTAACCACTGAGCTACATTCCCTAGCACTTGCTCTTATTATTTTTTTATTTTGAGATAGGTCTCACTGAATGTCTTAGTACCTCAATAATTTGCAGAGCCCAGCCTCAAACATGTGGTCTTCCACCCTTAGACAGCTGAGTTGCTGGGATTACAGGTATGCACTACCACAAGCAGCTTCACCTTGAATTTAAATAAGAAATATAAAACACAAGAAGTATGAAAATTAAGAGAAATGAGAGGCAACTTTTAACCTTTAACACTAAAAATATTTCTAAGACAAAACAGCTGAAAAAAAAAAAAATATATATATATATATATATATATATATATATATATATATATATATATATAAATTCTACATATTTTTAATTCAGTTTGACATTCACAGATAGTGAATATCAAATTGGATGACTATGAATAAGGGCTTCCATCAGATGATACTGTGGAATTACTATTCATTTGTTAATGTGATTATGTCATGTTTGGCCATGTATTAAAGACATTTTAATACTGAGGACATATAATGGTGCCTATAGATTTGGATAGCATGATGTCTTTATTCTTCAGCATTAAAAATAAAGTTAGTAGAAAGAATAAGATCTGTCAATAAGAAAAAAAAATGAAATTTCCATTTAAGAGTTGAAAATTTAGTAAGAAAGATCTAACTAAAAATGATTTTCTTACTTTATAAAAAATTTGCTATGCTTTTTAATAAAAGGAAATGATTTGAGACTTCTGGGAGTGATGACATTAAGACCCTGAAGGAGAGAGTCTGAGATTATGGAAATGTCTCCCAAAGGTTACAAAAATTGCCTTTGTTTATTATCCCCCAAAGAACACGTCCTTTAGTAGGGTGACCAATTATCCCAATTTGCTGGGACTATCCTATTCTTAGCACTAACAATCTTATAGAGTGAGAACATCTCAGAAGTGAGTGAATTTCAGCAGACAGAAATGAACTGGCACTAACTAGTTTCTAAGAACATGACTCATAGGAAAATAAATATGTTGATAGCCAAAAAAAAAAAAAAAAAAAGGAAAAGAAAGGATAAATAAACGATCTGGGAAACCTTGAGATTTTATACAATCAATTTCTGAATCATTTTATATTTCTGACTCTGTATTCTCATTAAATGAGCTTTCTGTTGATGGTTGTTTCCATCACTACAGTCTACAGTCTTCTCATTGTTGGTCTTATGAGCCTTAAGCTTGTTTGTTCACTTACATAAATTATGGAGAAAGTTTTTCCAAATGTATTTGTTTTATTAACATAGTATATGCTAAATACTGTTTAAGAAAAGACATAAAACTAAACATAAAAATTAATACAGTTTATATTTATTGGTATTATCTCATATGTAATAAAAATCCTAAAATTTTAACTTTACTGAAAGCATATGTTAGTTTGATATTTTTATAACTTGTATTAAGTAAAGATTAATATGCAAATTAATGTTATAAAGTCAGTTTTTGCAGGGAGTTGATTTATTTTATTGAGAGAGAAACTGCTCAAGATATGTATTTTATACAAACTCTACCCATAAAATACTGATTATAGTATTTTTTATCCTTTCATTAAGTTAGATCCAACAGTATTTCTATGTGGTGAGATGTTGCTAGCATTTATTTAACTCACTATAAATACTTGCAAGTAATACAATTAAAATAATGTATGCAAAAGCATTATATAACTACATGAATATTATATGCATGTTAGTTATGTTTTCCTGTCTCTAAAGGTACAACATAAGTCTTGCTTTTCACTGAATGGAGACTTGACTTCCAAATAAATAGATTGACTACAGAAGTACATGTTAATTCTGTTTGTGACTTGTCTCAATTACAAACACTTCATCTTGACAATACAGCCTTTTCTCTAGCACTGTATCTAAGTTTTGCAAAGCATTATCTTCAATGATATAAACCAATCCATTTTGGCTTGAAAGACAATATGTTTTTATTGATTTTCCTTTAGCACTAAAAGGAAATTATGGCTGTGAACAACTTCTCTTTTAATAAGATTATAGCACTGAATATAATCAAAAATAACTCTTCTTCTATGCTCTTTTCCATTGTTCACAACAAGATGGTAAATCTTGAAATATTTATTGTTGAGTTTCCAACACAGGCATGTTATAGACATTTAGGTGTGGGCTTTTCTTTCTGATCTTTCTTTTTTGGCTTTTGTTTATCTGTTTCCATATCTGGAATATAGGAAGTGACACAGAATACCAAAAGTGTTTATGTTAAACATGATCCCAAGCAGGGCTCAAAGACACGTGCATGTAATCCCAGTGATTAAGGACTAAGGCAGGAGGAACACAAGTTTGAGACCACTTGAGCCACTTAATGAGACTCTGTCTCAAAAAATAAAATTGTTTAAAGATGTATCTGAATTGTAAAGCACCCCTGGGTTCAATCCCCAGTCTCTCAAATAATTAATTAATTAAAATAATCCTAATCAAAAAAATTTCCAGAAACTGAATGGATATAGAAATTAACATAGACTTCAGACACTTTCCTGTTACTGCCTAAGACAAATATTTTATTATTGGACAGCAAGAGACTATATGCCAAAAGCGTTATCAGATCCACTAGGTCATAGGATGGGGTAGGCATTATTGTAATTTATCATGAGAGTAGTTCCTAAGAAATCAGTTTTGAGCAGATATTGGTGAAGAAGTAAATTTTGTGAAGAAGCCCAAATTCCCATATAATCTACCTCAGCTGACTTGACATTTCTTCCTTACTTCATGCATGTAGCTTTGTATGTGTTTTCTTCATGAGAGAGAAAAGGACATTGGCTCAGACATAATTAGCATAGATTGTTGTGACTAGCTGAAGAAAACCTTCTATAAAATTACAAGTCTATCTTGCAAGTAACCTAGGCACATTGATGAATAATTCCCAGTCTTTGGTGAGAGCAGAGATATAAGGTACGTGAAAACCCTGAATCTTAAGCAATGGAGAACAGTGGCAGTATTTGGTAAGAATCCTAAAAGGTGCAAGATTGCAAGATTCCAAATTAAATTAGTATCTATAAAATCTGTAAAAATCTTGTAGATTTCTGTTTGTCTCCCACTAAGAGCCAGAGATATTATCTACCACTGATGTATCTTTCAAAAACAGCCTCTCTCCCTCCTAGATTATTCCATGCTGGTACCATGAGCCCATGATTAGAATAATCTTTGGAAAATAAATGTAATGTATTCATGGGTTCCAAAATAGAAGCTGTGCTTACTACTACCAGTATTGAATAACCTGCCAGCAACAGAGACCAATTCTGAAGCCTTAATATGGCATCAAATTTCATAGATATAAGTTTTTGCTATATTGCCTAATCAGTCATATCAAACACTTTCCACTTTGACAGAGACAGAAACCAACCATACTGGAATCAATAATTAGCTGTGGAATTGTTATCCACAGAACTATTTGAAGTCTTAATGGAATGCTTCTTTTTTCCATAGTATTCCACAATATTGCTTCAGGAATTTATATTTTTTTTTTATAAAAAAAGGACAATTAGTTCAAAAGTATGGTTTTCACCAGGCATGGTAGTGCATACATATAATTCTAGTTTCTTGGAGGCTGAGGCAGAAGATCTTAAGTGTGAGGCCATTCTGGGCAATTCATGGAATCTCATCTCAAACTGAAAACTAAAAAGGGTAGGTGATAAGGTTATGATATATATATATACATTTCCCCCCCATGGGTTCCACTGGATATACCATGTACTAAATCAATGAATTAACCAACTTGATTCAATAGAACTGCTGCTAGAATAAAATGCTAACAGATTCATTGGGACACAGTATTAACAAAACAGATTAAGCAGTATCTTACTATCTTCCATGGTTTATTAATGCACTGAATTGATGATTTACACAGAATGCTGTAGAATTACTAAGAGCATATATTATTCAAACAGAATGAAAGAACAGCGTCTTTCACAATTACTCCTAATTAACCATTTTCAAAGTTGCATTTATCATTTTCCAAAATCTTGAGATCTGTCCAGTAATTGTTATTGCTTCCTGGGTGTAGGTTTTACCAGTAAATATAGTAAATTACCTACCATATTACAATCTGGGTTTCCATATTGTGATTTTGAGATTCTCGTATTAAAGACTAGTAAATTGCTCTAGTGATAATCTACCCTGATTATCTCTAAGGTGTCAGTGGAGAATGTGTCTATCCCAAGGAATGCATCAGTTTCTTCTCATGGTGCTCCAGTATTCAACATTTCACTATAGTTGGTTTTACCAATCATATCCACAAAGGCACCATGACAGGTAAGTGTATAGACCACCATGGATTATACCTTCAAACAGCAACCAACATAGATCAGAGCAATGGCCATGGGAGAGAAAAGAGATATAGAAAGTGTTGACATCTATATTTGGTTTAGCATTTTTATGTAACTCATTTTTTGTATATTTCAACTTGAGGTAACTGAAGGACCAGATATATCCTCTCCCATACGAGAGAGAAATTTTCTGCCCTAGATGATCCAAATATAAAAATAATGGCACAAGAATGATCTTTGCTAAATTAAATTATAGTTGTGCAAGATATACTTAATCTCACCTACTTTCTTAACTTTAGATTTTGTGTGCTGTCTCGCTGTGTAATGACCTAGAGATGGCTCAAGCTCATAATTCTGCAGCAACTGCTGCAGAGCAAAGACCTCATATGTACAGAGTGACTGATGAGAAGATTCACTATTGCATTAGAAATTTTTGTATTCCCGAAAGCTTACGTGAGGGGCCAGTCAAAATATATAGACTGTTAATGACTTCTGGACAGGCATTTATCAATGGGAATGCAGTCTAAGAAGCAGCCATCGGAAAAAAATATCTTATCTTCCTATCATAATAAATCTCTCTGAGTCAAAATAATTTTATTTTGGTTTCTGAAGATGTCCTGACATCAACTGGGCATAGTAAAAAGTCCCTCTTGTAGTTGCTCTATTTTCCTGTCTCCTTTCCTTTGTTTCCCTTGGATTGCAAACACCTATAATGTAATATCAATAACACCTATAATGTAATGTAACACCTATAATGTAATAATCCTTCACCATTTCTTTAGGAAGTTTGAGCAAAGTTCATTGAAATATTTAATTATTTTGTATTTTCATACACCTCACATTATCCTTGCTTGTATGACTCTTGATTTTGAATGACAACTTGGCTCTGGACACTAATATGTGTCAAATTGCTTCTTGAAATATTAAGAGTCACTATGAACAAAATATAGTTTAGTGGATTTTTTTTCTCTTTAATATATTTCTAGGCTCCATCTTTTGGTACTTAACTCAACTATCAGCTATTGTTATGTGAAAGCTACATTTTTCTGTTTGAAAAGATAATACCTGTTGGGTGAAGTGGTGCATATATATAATTAATTAATACCAGCGACTTGGGTATTAACTCTCCTGCTCAGGCAGGAGAATCACAAATTTGAGGCCAAATCTCAGCAACTTAGATGCTTTCCAAAATACAAAAAGTAAAAATGGCTGGGGATATTGCTCAGTGGTAAAGCATCCTGAATTTGATCCTCATTACTTAAAAAGATAGAAAGAAAGAGAGCGAGAGAGAGAGAGAGAGAGAGAGAGAGAGAGAGAGAAGAAACATTGACCCTACAATTCTAATTACTTCTACCATGCTTGTGTGATATGAACTATATTTTACCCTTTAATGGTGGTAATTATTTAGTTGGATAATGCTGTACCCAGATAAATAAATTGCTAAGCAGTAAGTAGGAAAATAGTTAGTAAGCATAGGGTTTTGTTTTGTTTTGTTTTTTGCTCCTCATCCATTAAATACATTGCACATCCTATTAACTGCATAGTATAGGAACAAGCACCTCATAATTATTCTAAGTATATAAAACTTTGGAGTTTTATATTCTTGGGTAGAATAATAAGCCTCTTTTTTGAAAGGAGAAACATGGAAGATAACAATTTCCTTCACTTGACAGCCTGTGGATTTCCCTATTGATGTAATGCTCTATTCAAAAGTCATCCATTCTGAGGTTCAATCCACAGAGAAATTAAGCTACTCACTTTCGAGTGACAAAGTATTTCTGTTTGGCCTCTGGGTCCCTCAAAACTGTCTCTCACTTCCTCTCACCAATCATCCCATGTCAGCATCCATAGGATGAGTTCATTTCTCTCACAAGAGTTTATTCAACTAATGAAATCCTTAGGAAAGCTTTCCTAAAGTCTTCCCTGCTTCCAGCCCATGGTATCCTTTTCCTGGTATCAGACTGAATGAATTGTCTAATCTGTTAATGCTGAAAACAAATCCCCCCTATACAATAAAATACTGTGAGGTTTATGTTAGAAGACCAATAGGGCACTTTTATTAGGAATAGGCAATGTCCCCAGTTGGTACAATACTATAAAACCCACTTTTGTATGTTATTTGGGTTCATATTAACAAAATTAATATTTCCTTTCAAATGTCATGTTCATCCTTGTGAAACTTGAATATCTCCACAAAAAGGATTTATTGGTCTTCAATTTAAAATGAAAAGGATCACCTTTGTTCCAGATATTAAAGACCAGTGTGGTGTTACTTAGAAACAGAAGCAGGAAGAAATATCTTCATTTTATAGCTGCTGTCAGCTTTCTACTCTTTTTTTCATATTTGATGCTTTCTTTCTTTCTTTTTCTTTTTTGTAGTACTAGGCATTAAACCCAGATATTCTTTTCCACTGAGTTACATCCCCAGCCCTATTTATTTTTTTTAGACAGGGGTCTCACTAAGTTGCTCAGGCTGGCATCAGACTCACAATCCTCCTACTTTAGCCTCTCCAATGGTAGGACTGTAGGTGTGTGCCACTGTGTCTGGCTTTCACATTCAAACTTAATCCTGTAAACCTAGAGCAGGAACTTTATTTGATTGGTGACAATGTGGAGTTCCTGAAAAAAATACAGCTATGACAAA
This sequence comes from Marmota monax, assembly GCF_021218885.2. NCBI lineage: Eukaryota > Metazoa > Chordata > Mammalia > Rodentia > Sciuridae > Marmota > Marmota monax. The sequence goes on along the minus strand of NW_026694464.1, from coordinate 19,510 downwards.
AGGTTGAACAGTATGTCTTACAAATGTTATTTCTAATCTCTTAGTTAATCCCCAAATCTTATTCACATACCTCCTGTCTATCCCAGATCCTGCCATCACTGTGAGAAACCTCAGTATCTAAATGGACATTCTCTTTATCTCATAATCAATATTTATATCAATGCTATTTCGTCTATACACAACTGTAGTTGCATATACTGAGACTGATCTTCAAGGATACCTGATGTACTTCAGAACACTTCAACTGTAATTTTTTTTTATCCACAACCAGTATTATGACTCCAATTCTCTTCTTTCTCATTCTCATTCTCTCCCATTCTCTTCTTTCCTTTTAAATACTGAAATCATTTGATTTTACTGTCTTTAGACCTTTGAATCCTTCACTTTTTCATTCAGCAGCCAGTTCTAGACCTGTCTGCAGATTATCATGTTTAGGAAGATGTGATGTGACAAACACCTTGAGTAATGTTTTATAAGGTTTTTTTGTTTGTTTGTTTTGTTTTGTTTTTTTGTTTTGCTTTTGCTGCTGTGACCAAAAGGCCTGATGAACAATTTTAGAGGAAACGTTTACTTAGGAACTCAAGGTTTATAGGTCTCAGTCCCTAGACAGCCGGCTCCATTCCTTGGGGATTGTGGTGAGTCAGATTTTGGTGAGGCAGAGGAGAGAGGTGGAGGAAATTGGCTCAGTGGACATGACACCAGGAAGCAGACGGACAGAAAGAGAGAGTGGGCACTCTCCTCACCACAATAAAATATAAACACAAAAAAGCACTTTCCAATGGACCCACCTCCTTCAACCACACCCTACTTCCCTACAGTTACCACTCAGTTAATCCCCATCAGGGGATTAATGCACTGATTATGTAAAAGGTCTAATAATGCAATCATTTTACCTCTAAACTTTTTTGCATTGTCTCACAAATGAGATTTTGGGGAATACCACATATCTAAACCATAACATTCCACCCTTGGCTCTCATAAGCTCATTCCTATCTAACAATGTGAAATATATTTAGATCACCTCAAGTGTCCCTGTAGTGTCAACAGTTCTAGGATTTCCCCAAAGCCCAAGTCCAAAGTCTCTTCTGAAACTCAAGTAAAATTCTTGTTATGCACCCTATAAAAATCAAAAGTTACATATACCTAATATGCAAAGGTACAGAGTTAACATTACCATTCCATAAGGAAAAATAGGAGTTTAAAAACCGAAGGGATGGAATGAAAGCAAGATCAAAATCCAGCTGGGTAAACAAGTCCTATAGTTCCATGTGTGACATCTGGAGCACATGGCATTGTGGTGTTCTCTCCATAGGGCTTGTGTATCCACTCATATGGCTTCACTGTTTGCAGCCTACATGGCTTCTGTTGGCTTGTCTCAGTTCAATGTCTGCAGCTTTTCTTGGCAGATATTCCACATTACAGGCATTTCCTAATCTTGGAGGTCTCCACTGCAGCTTTGGCTTCCTCCTCACATCACCACACATCCCCATCTCAGGGGCATCCCACAGGGACTCTGACCCTGCTGCAATTTGCTTGGCTTTCCAGGCCTTCCTTTGAAGTCTCAGTAGATACTTCCAGGAACCCCTATCTCCAGCTTCCTGCATTCCTAAAGAACCAGCAACATGTGGTTGTCACCAAGGTCTCCTGCTATAAAGAGCAATAATCAAGCCTCCTGGGACCCTAACTGCAGCAGCTTCTGAGTGCCTGGGTGGCTGAGCATGGTGATTCTGCTTTCTAGGCCACTCTGTGCCCGTCCAGTGCCCCACTGGTCTGTTCTCAAAGAAATGTTTACTTTTATACCTTTGAGCTTGAGATGGGTATAATCTTGCCAATTCCTGAGATGCCCTTAAACCATCTTTCTTGTTGTCTTTGGCATTTCTTTAGTGGTTTTAATATCTCTAACAACCCACATTACTTATCTTCAGTTTTATTTAAAGTTTTCTGGCCTAACTGCACGTTTTTCAAATATTTCTTCTTTCCTTTCTGTTCCTGATGATCATAATAAATTTGGCTAAAAGCTGTCAGCAATACCCATGCCACTCCCTGAGAGATGTGCTGTGTTGAAATTTCTTCTGCCAGATTAATTAGTTCATCATCTTTAAATTCAGCATCACAGAAAGTCTCAGGACATGGGGAAAAGGTAGATGTCTTAGGCAGAACATAATATGAATGGCCTGTAGTCCAACTTCCAATAGAGTACTCATTCTCTTTCTGAAACTTCTTGAGATCAGTCATTACTATCCTAACAAGATTCCCATGTTCTGAGCTTCCACCAGAATCACCCATTAAACTCCATTTACTACAAGCTAAAACTATTCTAGCGTGCCTCTTTAAAAATCACAAAATTCTTAAAAGCTCCCAAATCATCTAAACCATGTGGTCATGTTAGTCACAGCAATGGCCCCAATCCCAGTACTGACTTCTGTTTTAGTCAGCTTTTTAGCTGGTATGACCAAAAGACCTGACAAGAACAAATTTAAAATAGAAGTCGATTTGGGGGTTCACAGTTTCAGAGGTCTCCGTCTATAAACAGTTGGCTCTATTGCTCTGGGCCCAACAAGAGTCCAAACATCATGACAGAAGTGTGTGGTGGAAGAAAGCAGTTCAGAATATCACACCAGAAGCCAGATAGTGAGACTCCACTCTTCATGGACAAAATATAAACCCCAAGGCATGTCCCCAATGACCGACCTACTCTAGCCATACCCTGACTGCTCACAGTTACCAGCCCGTTAATCCCTATAGGGGATTAATTAACTGATTAGGATAAGGTTCTTATAACCCAATCAACTGAACTCAAAACTTTCTTGAATTGTCTTACACATGAGTGTTTGAGAGACACCTCACGTCTAAACTATAACAAGTGATAAGTAACAGTTGAACTGCAATAGGTGTGTTGGAAGAAATATACAAAGGAGAACTTTGCAATTATCAGTAAAACTTGGTCAAGATAGCAAATTAATTTACAGAACTTACAACATAATACTGAAGGGTAAATGAGTGAATAGTGCCATTGAAAAGTTTCCAGTACAGAGTGTACCAAGAACACAGCAGGATAGGATGCACTATTCCTGTCTATCCTAGCATGCCCACTTCTTCACTCCATCTGCTATTTACTGTGACTGTTGTACAGTTTTACAATATGAACAGCCCAACTTCTATATCCTCTAAATACTCAAAACAGAAATCATTGTTTATCCAATTTCAGATGACTTCACTCTTCCTATTATTTATTATTTATAACTTTACCACTTTTTTTTTCAAATTTCAAATCTTTATGTTATAATCTTCCTACCACCTTAAAAATTCAAATATGTTGTTATCTTTTATTTTCTTTAGTCCCGATGTAATTTCCAGTGTGAGGTCTTCCTTCCTCTGTCTCTCTCTCTCTCTTTCTTTCATTTTATTCATTTCTGCCTTTTCAGGGAGGAGAGGGCCTAAGAAGTCTGTAACTATCTGGCTCCTCTCTTATTTAATGCTTATATGATCCACAAATATATTAAAATTCTAAAAAAGAAAGACTTACTGGACTAGTTTTACTCATTAACCTATGTCTTCACCAGAGAAGGCAATGTACTTTGGTTGATAATCCTACCCAAATCACATGTAACCTCCCAAAGGAAAGTGAAGTTCTTACCAGAAGAAAGTAGAAGAGGTAGATGGACCCATAGTCTTCTATTGTATTGAGTTTAAAGAGGAATTCACCAATGTTTTCTTCTAGTACTTCTATGGCTTCTTTTAAACTCTTGCATTATTTTTCAAAACAAATAGAGCTAAAGAGGGTGGATTTGTGATATTAACCCGAATATGTCTGAAACAAAAGAATTCATGCCACTTTGTTCATATCTTTCTTTGTCATTGATCATACTGCTTAGTTATTTTCCCTTTTCTAGATGAACTTCTTCTATAAGTTGTTTTCTTATGCATTATTAAAAAATAAGTCAGAAACCAATAATTTTTAAATAGCTCCCCTTTGATCTAAGTCACTCCCAAATTTGAAGGCATTAAAAGTATGTGCCTTTAATTTATAAAGTAGAGAAAATGAAACCTGACTTATCTGTTCCATTATTTCTTCTCTAGTAAAGTAGTGTTAATGATAATATTAATGGCCTTCAATTTCTCTTATTAATCATAGAGTCAACCAAAGATTCTGAAGCACCAAATTGTTTTCTCTTTGATTTGCATAAGGGATTCCATTATTTTTTCATGGGCTAGTAATATTTCAGAAAGCATTTTAAATGCCATTCTATGGCTGTCAATTTTATTTTTTGTAGACTAAGGACATTTTGAAAAATCATACGATGTGTAATGAACTTCTGATACTCCACATTAAAAAGATAGTTTATCTGCAAAGGAATGGGCATTTTACATAATAGAATAAAGCAAAGATCTTTATATTGAATAAATTTAGCTTTCATAATCTCTTATTAATGACCAATTTTCCATCATGAATAGAATACAAATGATCATTTACCAATGTCTAGGATAGGCACTATCTAGTAAGTGATGTGTATTTTTCCATCTCTGTGCCTGAATCAACATAGCTCTCTCTATCTGAACACTATATTTTCAGTCTGGATTAGGTTGAGTCCTGTTTTTACTTTAAGGAGCATAGAAAAGCTTCTTTGTGAAGCTATTCATGATTCGCATCTTCAGACCTTCTTTCTTGCTCCAACTGGAATTAAAAATAAGATCTAGATTTAGAAAAACCTTTGACAAAATAATATTCACATTTGTAGCTGAGGCCACATAGGTTTGAAAAATGACTTATTAAAGATCATGCATTGTGGAAATAACAAAACTTGGCCTAGTGACCAGGTTTGTTGTTGTTGTTGTTGGTACTGGGGATTGAACTCAGGGATGCTTAACCACTGAACCACATCTCCAGTCCTTTTTTGTATTTTATTTAGAGACAGGGTCTTGCTGAATTACTTAGGCCCTCACTAAATTACAGAGGCTGGCTTTGAACTCACAATCCTCCTATCTCAGCCTCCCAAGCATCTGGGATTACAGGCATGTGACACTGCACCTGGCTTAATCCGCAATTTTTATGGTGTGTCTATTTCCCCATCTATGGACAAGGACAATGCTGCCACAGGACGTCAGTAGCAGCTAAAAGTAGCCCAAGGGTGTAGCAAAACTCGTGTTTGTCAGTTACATAGATTGGAACCATGAAGCAACACAGAGCACCAAAATGAGCAATGGATGAATTGGGCATTCGAGATTTTGTAATCTTATATCAGATAAGGAGCAAAGATCACTATAAAAATTCAGACCTTGTATTGCCTTAATGATTGTCTAGTCTCTTTGGTTAGCAAAATCTTAAGAATATCTGTCATGCTGGGCATGGGGACATGCACCTGTAATCATAGCTAGTTGGGAGACTGAGGTAGATAGATTATAAATTCAATGACAGCCTGGGAAATTTAGGGAGATCCTGTCTCAAAATAAAGTAAAAAGGGCTGAGTACTTAGCTCAGTGGTAAAGTGCTTTCCTAGCTTTCATGAGGCCCTGGGTTTAATTCCCAGCACCATAAACAAAAGAAAAAAATAGCCTTCATAGGGGTTTTAAGATCTGCTTTGATAATGTAGAATCATCTTTAGAGCATGCCAATGCTTGTCATGAAGAACATTTGTATTGGTGAGTTTTGACTACAGTCTCATAACTTAAACCACTGTTTATTATTATTGACCATTATCTATCTATCTATCTATTTCCCTCTCTACATATATATGACAATCTTTTTCAATTAAAGTTAAAAATCATATATTATACAGTTATACTTTGTTCACCTTCAATTTTGATTCCTGTGTGTGTGTGTGTGTGTGTGTATGTGTTGCGGGGATACCAGGGATTGAACTCAGGGACACTTTACCTCTGAGAAACACCCCAAACATTTTTTATTTTTTATTTTGAGACGGACTCTCCTTAAGTTTTCAGGCTCTCCTCAAATTTATGATCCCTCTGCCTCAGCCTCCCTGGAAACTGGGATTACAGACCTGCCTATACCTCCACACTCAGTAGTCTTAGCTATTCTTGAGGATGAAAGTGTATGAATTTGAGGTATTCTCTAGTGTTTGCATGTATTTTAAGTAAGAACATTCTAAAAATGTTCACATTTGTGGAAAATCTATCCAGTTGTTTTTACATATTAACAGACAAATCAATAAACTAATTTTGCAATTTTATTTATATGAAGATTCACATACTAGGTACAAAAACTCTAGGTTTTATAAAATCATGTGATATTTGCAGTGGACCTCTATGTACAAAACACTATGCTAGGTGTTGGTGAAACAGTGGTTAACAGAACAAAATAAGGTCCTCACTCATCCTTGTGGAGTTTACAGTTTAAGTGGGTGAAGATATATTATTTTATAAGCTAAAGTTATATTTACAAAGAAAAATTGAGTATTTATACTTTTTAAAGCTTATTTAGAGAAGGACAGTAGGGGGAATAAATCTCTAGGTGTAAATACAAGTATAAATTGTCTTGAGACAATAAGGGATAGCTGAGGACTGAGACAGTGGACAAATGAGTGTTTTCTTGCCAGAAGTTGTTAGAGTCTGTAAACAAGTCTGGATGGTGCCTGGCAAAATGCCAGAGGGAGTGGTTTGTGAAGTAACACCAGCAAGCCATTAAGTGTGGATGGTTGACTGATGTATCTAGTTTATGCTAATTAGATAAGCTGTGTGGAATGTATAAATACCACTCCTGTCCTGCAATAAACGGCTTCCACTCCTGCTGTATCAATCTACACAGTTGTTCGCCCCCCCCCCCCCCCCCCCCCCCCGTTATTTTGCTGCAGTCGGACTGCGGCAGACAAAATGCCAGGCGCCATCCAGACTTGTTTACAGACTCTAACAAGAAGTGACTTCATTCTGAGGGTTGAGATTCTTCTGAAAGTTCTCAGGATTCTCCAGAAAGCACAGTGGATCTGAACTTGGTTACAACTAAGGCTTACATTGGAAGAGTATTTCTTCTTTGACTCTCATGGCAAAAATATTTTTATTTTATCAGTTTCATGAACACACTTTTTCTCATGATGTATCGTCTTATATTCTTTTTCAGTTAAAAACATTGAAGTATTTCATCATTAACATATAGTTTGCAATAGTTTCTGAAATAAGGAACAAGTTGGTGAAACAAGTTTGACAATAATGTCTCTTTCTCAGTTTCATTAAATATTTGTTGATTTTACTAATCTTACAGAATATATGTTGGAATGTTTTTACATCATTATTTTAGAGGAGGGAAAATTTATTTTGGGCTCAAGGTTTCTGAGGTTCAGTCTACAGTTGTCTGACTCCTTAGCTTGAGTTCAAGAGGAGGAAGAACAACCTGGTAGAAGAATAAGGTAGAGGAAAAGCAGCTCAGCACATGGCAGCCAGGAAGTAGAGAGCACTATATTTCTTTAACATCTTATTTTATAAGTAGAACAAGAGTAGGAATGTAAAAAGACTTTTCTCTAGTTGTGATTCTTCTATTAAAGCATTGGATGTCTTAGGAAAGATATAATTGTTCTCAGTATGCAAGTTCCTTATCTGGACAATGACTTTGAATGACTAAAAATCCACTTAGGTACGAAAGGCATATAATCAAAGGTATAAAAGAAAATGATGTCTTTCTAACTAAAATTTAAAGAATTTGTACTTATTACCTCCATTGAGTTTTAAGAGCTCTGTGAGGCAAACACCATTATTATTTTCTCTTTTTAGGATAAGGAACTTAGGGCTACAAGAGAATAGGTATTATGTTGATGGTCACACAGTTGCTAAGTATCATGAATTACAGCCTTCACGAAGCTATATCCTGAGCACTTAACCACTAGTATGCAATCTACAAAGGTGAGCATTTACTTAACATACTAATGTATCACATTTAAGAATAAATGAAAGGATAGCATTGTCAAAATGTAATATTGCAGATTCTTTAATTTCTTCTTGGGCTCCAGTAGGATGCTACCAAAATAAATGACTGTTTGAAAAATAAAAAGAGGTGATAATATAGCGTATTAAAGCAATGTCATCTGTTTTTCTATATATCTTGTATTTAAATGTTCTTCTTTGAAAGGATGGAGACCAATGCATGGTGAGGAGACAAATCAACACATTAAAAAGCAGAGAAAATTTGTGGCAATGGGGGACACTTTCAGCTGTCAGTGAGATGACTTATTTATAAAACAGTCTTTCTGAAGCTGCCACTCTTTCATTACAATCCAAATGTCTAAAATTCCCAAATGTACTCTCTCAGTAACCCTGCTCTATTTGTACACAGAGAGAAATATGTTTAGTTTTTAACTTAAAAAAATGTTTCTCCTTTATCAACTCTAAATACTGTGATGCGATTTCCTCTAAACTCTATTTGGAGTGAGTGAGTGATTCTGATGCCTTATCTGGCCAGAAAACAAATGAGCTGGATATCTTTAATCCCTGATATTACAGGATGGACGAGGTCTCTTCCATTCCTGCATGTAGGATATTTATGTGACTAAGCTGGTGAAACAAATGACTGGATTTAAAAAAAAATAGATTGAGGCTGCACAGGAAAAGAAGCAAGAATATGAAGAGAGAACCTATAGAAGGAGAGAAAATCTTCCTAGTTACTCTTCTGACAGAGGACTATTGTCCAGAATATATAAAAAGTTCAAAAAAAAAAAAAACACCAAAAAGCAAATAACCCAACCAGTCAATGGGAAAATGATCTAAACAGACACTTCTCTTAAGAAGAAATACAAATAGACAGCAATATATGAAAAAAATGTTCAACATCTTTAAAAATTAGGAAAATGCAAATCACAGTTGAAAAACCAGCCTCTACCTCAGAGCAAAGCCTGTCCAAGGAAGAGGGCAAGACCCTTGTCCTTGGAAAGACCCACAGAACACTCCTAAGCACATACCCACCTTGCTGAGTTGTTTATCTACAAATAACAGGAGAGTTCTGCAGCACCAGGTGTTCCTGACTCAGTCAGGCTAGGTGAAGACCCATAGCAATCCCCTAGCAACCACCAATCAGCATGAGACAGGGAAAATACCAAGGATGCCGGTTGACCCTCCCAGTAGTTTATGGTGGTTAATAACATGTTGGGAAACCATGTAGTTCAGCACGAACAACCCTCGTGGTTTAAACCATTCAGTTCAAAGTAATCCCCGTCTTGTACTAACCAATCACCCTTACCCAACTTGTTCCCGCCAGTGAATGTGCTAATCATGTTTTAGAGTTGTTGTATGATTTTCCCTCGGTGTGTGATGATTTGCTAAGAGATGCTGTGATGTATGTGAAGTCCCTGCCTTCCCCAAAGAGTGTATAAAACTGCTGCAAACCCTGGGCTCAGGGTCTCTCAGAATCACCTGTTGCTGTGTGCGTGCAGAGGACCGAGAGGTAGCTTGCAATAAACACCTCTTTGCTGCTTACATTGATCTTGGTCTCTGGTGGTCTTTTGGGCGTCCCAAATTTGAGCATAACACAGTGACACAGAGATTTCATAACACTCCAGTTAGAATGGCAGCCATCAAGAAAAGAACAATAATAAATGTGGGAGAGGATATGAAGAAAAAGGAACACTTTTACACTCTAGCGTGATTATAAATTAATACCACCACTATAGAAAACAGTGTGGAGGTTCCTCAAAAAAATAGAATGGAACCATCATATGACACAGCTATACCACTCCTTGATGTCTACCTTAAAGAATTAAAGTCATCATACTATAATGATACATGCATACCCTTCCTAACAGCAGCACAATTCAAAATAGCCAAACTCTGGTCCATCAATGGGTAATAAATGGATAAAGCAAGTGTGGTATATATGCATAATGGAATTTTATTTAGCCATAAGGAAGAATAAAATTATGTCATTTGCAGGAAAATAGGCAGTATTTGAAAGCATCATGTGTTAAGCAAAATAAGCCAAACTCAGAAAGTCAAGGGTTGTATATTTTCTCTCATATGTGGAAGCTAGAGAGAAAAAAAATGGAAGGAAAGGTGAAGGGATCTCATGGAATGAAGAGTGAAGCCAGTAAACCAGAGGAAAGGACCACAGGGAGGGAAGAGGAGAGGAAAATTAGAAATACTGGGGAATAATATTGGCCAAATTACATTGTTATATTATGTGCATGTCTGAATATCTAATAACGCAACCCACTGTTAGGTGTAATTACAATGTACTAATAAAAATATGGGGGAAAATACTTTGAGGTCATGTCTACAAGGCAAAGTGAGCTTACATCAAGATAAAACAATGGGTTAAAATTCTCTGAGGCTGTGTGGTGATGCAAACCTCTAATCCCAGTAACTCAGAAGGATGAGTCAGAGGATTGCAAGTTCAAGGCCAATCTGGACAACATAGCTAGGTCCTGTCTCAAAATAAAATATAATAAGGTTTAGGAATGTATCTCACTGATACAGTGTTCCTGGTTTCAATCCCCAGTATCACAAAAACACAACAAACCAAAAAATTCTCTGGATTCCTTTACTCTCAATAGTAGAGCTTTTTGATGTTTAACACTAGAGTTACACAGTTGGCTTGAGGTATAAAATGGTAATTCTGTGAACATGACAATTATATTTTAAAAATGTGGAATCAAGCCTTAAATTTCTTGTCAATTAAGTGGTATCTTTGCATGTGACTTTTTAAAATTATTACTTCTTAAATAGAAGGGCACAGATGTTATCAGTGCCTTTGCTTATTTAAGTAGTTGTGGCCTTATGCCATGGTGATGACATTCATCACATATGAAACCAGGTGTGTGTGCTCATGTGTAATCCCTGCTACTTGAAAGGCTGAGGCAGGAGGATCTCAAGTTTGAGGCCAATCTAAAAACACTGTCTCAAAATAAATAAATAAAATAATAAAATAAATTTTTAAAAAATGACTGGGAATGTAGCTCATGGGTAGAGTGTCCTTGGGTTTAATCTAACAACAATACAAAACTGTTTTCTGTTCACAACTTATTTTCATGTAGATGCAGTCTCATGCTTGCTTGCTTCAAAAAATCATTCTCTGGCATAAGAATCAATGAAAGAGACCCCTGTCCTTAAATGTATTAACCTAAACTCTGCTATGTTGCTAGATAGCATGGTATTTGAGTATGATTCTGTCAAACTGTAAAAATTTGAATCAAGCCAGGCATGGTGTTGCATGCCTGTAATCCTAGCAGCTCAAGGAGGCTGAAACAGGAAGATCACAAGTTCAAAGCCAGCCTCAGCAAATGTGAGATGCTTAACAACTCAGTGAGACTCTGTCTCTAAATAAAACACAAAATCGGGCTGGGGATATGGCTCAGTGGTTGAGTGCCCCTGAGTTCAATCCCCAGTACCAAAAAAAAAAAAAAAAAAAAAAAAAAAATTGAATCATATTGTTTTAATGCTTTCTTGGGGCACCAGGAAATCTATATCAGGGTATTTTTTCCTAAAATTTCTTGCTCTTATGGTAAAGGTATGATATGATGAGACACTGGCAAATTTTTTTTTTATACTGACAACTTTATATCTTTCTAATTTCAGCAATAACAAACTCAAAAGCATAAAAAACAGCTGTAAATATGAACTGCATACCAAAAGAAAAATCTTTGTTCAAAAATGGTTAGGCATTTGAAGAAGAAAAATGAACATTTCCAATGTTGGGACAGCAAATAAAAGCCACTTTCATTAAAAGTTAATGATGTAGGATGCAGATAATGAGAACTAGAAATGGAATTCACAGAGACATATTATCTTTATGATGCATGGCAAAATTTAATGTATAATCAACGTTACTTGAGAGTTCCAAGGGCTATTTTTATCTCAGTGTCTTTAAAATTCAAACCCATTAAATATTCATGATCCCCAAGCCATGTGTTTTCTACAGTTAGAAACATTTATGTCATGTGGGCAAACTGCTTGCTAATAGAAATATTTGCTATTTTGCATTGTAATAAAGACAGCATCAATTTGCATAAAACCAGTCACTCTTTCATTCTGTAAGTTACTAAGGGAAGACTAACGGTTTAGTGTGCACTTGTTGAAAAAGAAAAACACAGGGCTTAAGAACCTAAGAGTCATGCATCTGCCCCAAAAGAAAGATGGGCGGGTACAGGGGGGAGGATGAAAGGAAAACACTCTATGCTATGTTAGATTGACAGCTACTAAATTGAGAGAACTGTAGCAATTGAAAACTCAGTTTTACAGAAGAGGAAAAAATGTTCTCAGAAGTTAGAGGATTGTTCATTTTCTCATACTTGGAAGGCATCAGAGTCCAATCCATGTCCTAAATTGATTTGTAATTTTTCTACTGCATCATATTCTATTTCACATTTGAGACTACAGAGTAGAATATGAAGTTTGATGTTACTTTTTTGAATTGAAATTCTCTGAGGAAGCTGCATCTATGTTAAAGATGCTGCAGACTGCTTGAGCTTGGTTGCCTAGAACATTGTGATTATGAAGACATGGAATGCTCTAAATCGAGAGTCAAAATTATATTGGGTTATCTTCGGCCAATTACCTTAACTTTTATATCTGACCTCACATTTGCATGACTAATATGTATGTTGCTGTAGCCTGCCCACCTGATGCCCCCAATGGCATAATTGGTGAATGTAGTGATTTATGACTTTATTTTGCTCTATGACCATAACAATTGTGTATTCGCTTCCCTGGTGAAATGTAATTTAGGGTAATTTAAATCTTTGCTCCTGGGACAGGGCCATTCATATTTCATGCAGAATTAACATATTTCCTTTTAAGAAGAGTCATTTTGCATTGACACTTTTGGAACCCATGTGGAAACCCAGAAAAATCCACTTTTTGGTGGTGCAAATCTGAGAAGGCAATCAGATTTGCACCATGTAATAGAATAGGGTACCCTGGGCCCTCCTACCAGATCATGTCCTTGGGTGAATGCTGGTGAACCCTTCCTGGGGCCAAGACTCCCCTTTGTTTGGTTAAGAGTATGCAGTTTGTCCCAAACTAGTTAATTTGGCTGTCCTTTCAGAACATTTGGCAGAACCACTTTGCTAGCATTTAGTCTCTTCTCTTCCAATACTCCTCCATTATTTAAAGTTGCTGTTTTAGTCAACTGTTTTGCTGCTGTGACTGAAAGAACTGATAAGAACAATTTTAAGGAAGAAAAGTTTATTTGGGGGCTCACGGTTATAGAGGTCTCAGTCCATAGATAGCAGGCTTCATTTCTTGGGACTCAAGGTGAGGTTGAACATCATGGCAGAAGAGTGTGGTGGAAGGAAGCAGCTCAAGAATCACACCAGGGAACAGAGGAGCCTAAGCTCAGCTCACCAAATATATACCCACAAAGACATGCCCTCATTTCCTCCAGCCACACACTACTTGCCTTCAGTTACCACTTAGTTGGGGGATTAAGTCAATGATTGTTTTTAAGACTCTCACAACCCAAGCATTTATCCTCTAAACCTTCTTGAATTGCCTCACACATGAGCTTTTGGGGGACTACCTAACATCTAAACCATAATAGTTGCCTTTTTGCTTTTTTTGTTTCTTTTTCCCATTCATGCAACCTTTCCCTATTAGTATAAAATTTCAGTGACTACCTCTTTTAAACATACCAAAGAGAAAAGGCATTCATTCCTGTCAATCCCCAAAAGGTAGAAGTGTAAGGAAGCCCTATAATGTGCAAGAGCCTCATATGAAAATTTCAAGAACAGCATAACTCTTTCTTAGACTGAGTAGAGATGGGCCTTATATTCTCCAAGAAATAATTTTTATCCACATATATACACACATCAGTAACTCGATGGGCATGATGGTGCTCACTTTAATCCCAGTAATTCAAGAGACTGAGGCAGAATGATTGCAAATTTGAGGCCAGCCTCAAAAATTTATTGAGACTCTTAGCAACTTAGCAAAGTCTTGCCTCAAGATAAAAAATACAAAAAAAAAAAAAAAATGAATGGAGAGGTAATTCAGTGGCAATAGTGCTCCTTGGTTCAATCCCCAACATTAAAAACTTCTGGATATGGCTGCCCCCAAACTCTTCACACCTAGGCTGTGCTAAAGAAGATGCACTGTGGCCTGTTGGAAACATTTTGTTTTGGCTCTGATAACTTCTGTAGTGGCTCCAGCCCAGATGACACCATCCTCAGTCACCTGGATGACTCTATTCCTTTGCCATCTCTTTAGCTGTTCCTAATTCAGTCCACAAGGAGCCCCTCCCCCATGCATGTCCAAGCAGAAAGCCTGTGGTTAGTTGCTAGGACACTGTGCCTGCACACACCAGCCCTCCTTTTGATCTATATAAACAGCTTTCCCCTTCCCCTTATCAGAATGCTTCCTGTATTAGCCTTTCTTATGCTGCAGCATAGGTCCTAATAAAGCCTCTTTAAAATGAAGTTTTATCTTCCCTATTCATAATTTTTATCTCAAGTACTGCAGGCTGAGCTGGTTGCACTAAGAGCTGGTAACACTGAGGCTGCTGGCAATAAAAGCAGCCAGCAGCCAGTGCTGGTAACACTGAAGGCAACTAGCAGTTCAAGAATAGCAGGGAGTAAGAAAGATTTCCAGCACTGGCTGCTGGAACAGTTCAGAGAGCTCTAGGTAGCTACTGGCTCTGGGGTAGAAGAGTTTCAGAGTCACCGATGGCTGCTGGCTTTGGCTGTCAGGAGAAAAACACTGAGGAGAGCCTAAAGCTAAGAGCTGAAAGCCAGTGGCATTCACACCTCAGAGTTGCTAACACAGAGGGAGCTACACTTTGCATATTTATGATTTCTAGCCAAATTGATCAAAAGACCCTTCAGCTGAATCAGAAAAAAACTTTATTGGCTCATCTGGGAAGACATAGGAAGTGATCACCCAGTGTCTTTGTTTGTTTTGTAAATGTGCAGGATAAACCTAAAACACTGGTGGGGAAACTGGCCTCAGAGCAAAAGCCGAAGAAGCTACTTCCAGAAGCAGCATAGAAAACCAATCCAAAACACAAGTTCTATCAGGGTAGAAGTCAACATTTCGGGGGAGACTGGGAGTCTCTGCTAAAATAGAAAACAGAAATCAATGAAGGAAGCTGTTTGGGGAAGAAACTGACATTTGGTATTTCAACAAGGTTGGTATTTGGTAATTATGGTGCCTCAACTTGCAAATACTTAGGAAAACAGAGAAATTCAACTAAGGATTTTGGCTTTATGTTTCTCTTAATGAGGTAAACTTGATATCTCTAAATTGGTTTTCTTGTGCACTAAACTAGAGCTCTTGGGCAATAAAACAAAGGGTTAAAAAAAAAAAAAACTTCTGACAGAGCATGTCTAAAATTTGAGACAAAGGGAAATGTTTTAAAACCTAAAGTAAGTACTGTGTGTGTGTGTGTGTGTGTGTGTGTGTGTGTGTGTGTGTGTGTGATTGAACCTAAGGCCCTCCTTGGCACGCTAGGCAAGCACTCTACCATTAAGCTACATCCCTAATCCTCTACAAACCACTTTCTAAAATGACTGAAACTTGTGGCCAATTATAACAGGAAGGGGAAACTTTAAAATGCTCAAGGAAACTTTCCCAAGTAATTTATCAAGTCAGGCGGACACAGAAAATCTTCTTTGCCATATTCACTAAGGTGCCACTTCGGATTAGAAAATATTTCAGATTAAAAGGTCTTATTAGCTAGAGAGGTTTCCAAAGTCTGATTTTCTTATATTTTAGTTGTTCATTTAAAATTTTTTTGTACTCAAGAACAGTAGTGGTGCATGCTTATAATCCCATAGATTTAGGAGGCTGACACAGGAAGATCTCATGTTTGTAAACCAGCCTTAGCAAATTAGTGAGAACCTATCTCAAAATAAAAATTTAAAGAAGTACTGGAGATGTTGCTCACTGATAGAATAACCAGAGTTCAATCTTCAATTCTCTTTGTAAAACAAATTTCCATTTGTTAAAGATGTTTCCCTCTAGGTGACCTTGCAGTAATATTTGAAAATATGTTAATTTAAATCTTCTTAACAATCTCTCTCAATCTCTCTCTCTCTCTCTCTCTCTCTCTCTCTCTCTCTCTCTCTCTCTCTCTCTCTCTCTTTGGTGGTACTGGGGATTGAACCAAGGAATGTTTTAACACTGAACTATATCTCCAGCTCTTTCCTGTCTTTCTTTTTTAAATTTTATATTTCAACTCCCTAAATTGCCCTTGACCTTTTGATCCTCCTGCTTTATCCTCCTAAATGGCTGGGATTAGATTTCTGCTACCTCCATCTGATGTATGTCCTTAGTTTGGTGATGCTTAGGTTAGGATCTGTATTTTTGAAATGCAATATTTTTATACTGTTTTAACTAGGAATTTTACATTTGGAAGTGCAAATGTAGAGGTAAGGATTGTTTAGGATGATAAAGGAGGTGATCAAATAAGTAATCTAAAGAATCCAGTGGTAAAGCACTTGCCTAGCATGCCCAGGCCCTGGGTACTATATCAAGCATGGAAGAATATGCTTGTGTGTGTTGGATGGGAGGAGGGGGGCACTTCTAAAAAGCTAAAACTGAATGATGAATCAAAATGAAAACTGTAGCTGGGCGTGGTGGCGCATGTCTGTAATCCCAGCAGCTAGGGAGGCTGAAGCAGGCATGTCAAAGCCAGTTTCTGCAAAGTGAGGTGCCAAGCAACTCAGTGAGACCTTGTCTCTAAGTGAAATACAAAATAGGGCTGAGGATGTGGCTCAATAGTCGAGTCCCCTGAGTTCAATCCCTGGTACCAAAAAAGAAAACTGTAATTTTTTTTTTCTTTCTGCATTTTATATATGTTTGCATATACAGGTATATTGTGTGCTAAGTCTACATGTATACTTAAATTTTTGTGTTGTTTACATGGTACCAAATTGAACTGAAAATGAGTGCTCATAAATTGAAAACATGAACCCAAATGCTTTCAAAAATTTACTTGACTTGGGAAATCTTAGGTGGATAGACTTTTAAATATTTTTCATTTAAAGAAATCCACATGTATAAAATGACAAGATGATGGCTGGCTAGCTTTAGTTAATGCCTCAAAAGTTTCCATTAACAATTCAGGCAATTGATAAAGATGAGTAAATTAGGTAAATGTTAATGAGATGCCTACTATCAATAAATCCCTAAGAGCTTAAAAAATGTTTTTCAGTAACCTAAAATATTAAGGTTTTATCCTACCAAATAAGTAATGTTCATTAAAGATCTAGACTATTTCCAAGTAAAAATACAAAAGCATCAATTATTAAGTAGGAGTTTAAGGTCTATACACTTTGGTATTTTGCTTTTATATGACAAAGGGAAAAAAAAATCTCTGTGAAGAAAATGAGGTATGTTTTACAAAGAAAGTTACAGGATATAAAAATGTGTTGAAGAAAAAGGAAGGTAATTTTGTTGTTCTTGTTCTAAAGATAAATGTGGCTCCAACACAGAAAAGAGAGATAAAATAAAAGACCAAGTAAGGATTTGGACAAGTTGTGAAAATTTTGAGAGAACTTCTAAAAGGGTTTTGGAAAGGAATGGAACTTGTGGAAGATTTTATGTGTGACCGAGTTGATGAAAATTATTCATAGGTTTTTGTAGAGGCTGAACAGATAGTAAAGGGGCATTGGTACTTCAGGGTAAATACTAGTCAGTGCCTAGAAGTGTTGATGTTTCTGAAGGGGAACTAAGAAGAACTCCCAAGAATATGTTAGATAGGGGCAAGGAGGAGGGAAACTGGCCACTCCCACTATCTCTAATCTTCAGATCAGGATCAAAGCTGGATAAATTTGGTTGTGAACTAAAGTCATGTACACCTGAAGAAACGCATGCACACACTTGGCAGGCAATCTATCCTGTATATATGTACCCTGCTGGCTGACCTGGTGTAGCCCTCCATTTTATTGTGACTTGCCACAGCTGAGGAGCATATATGAGTAATAAAATGTCAAAACCCTCTCCATGGAGTCCACAATGTTCTTTCTTTGGAATCAGAAAATAGTATGCTGTGGCCTTTGCAGCCCTGAGGTTGAACAGGTACAACACTAAGTTTTGTACTTAAATAAGAGAGTTTTCCTGGAGCACTGGCCTGTTCTTTATAGAAAATAAGGACAGGTGTTTTTCCCCCGACTCTTTAAATAACTCACTTATAAAACAAAGTTGGTTTTTGTTTTGCTTGCTCATTTTTTTTTTCCAGCACAGAGGACTGAATCCATGGGGATTTCAACCACTGAGCCACATTCCCAGCCATTCATCCATATATATATATACATACATATATACATATATATATATACATATATACATATATACATATATACATATATATATATATATATATATATATATGTATGTATATATGTATGTACATACATATGTATATGTATTGGGTTTTTTTTTTGTTTTTGAGACAGGATAAAGCTAAATTGCCCAGGCCAAACTCTAACTTGCAATTTTCTTTTTCTTTTTTTTTTTTTCCAACTTGAATTCCTCTGCTTTATTTTTGTCTTTCTGCAATGTCTTTGCTTATATCTGTTCAAGCTTTATTCTTTTTTTTTATATTTTATTTTTTTTATTGGTTGTTCAAAACATTACAAAGCTCATGATATATCATCTTTCATACATTTGACTCAATTGGGTTATGAACTCCCATTTTTACCCCAAATACAAATTGCAGAATCACATCGGTTACACACTCACATTTTTACATAATGGCATATTTGTGACTGTTGTATTCTGCTACTTTTCCTATCCCCTACTATCCACCCTCCCCTCCCCTCCCATCTTCGCTCTCTACCTCATCTGCTGTTGTTCAGTTCTCTCCCTTGTTCCCCCCCTTTCCCCTCACAACCTCTTATATGTAATTTTGTGTAATATTGAGTGTCTCCTACCATTTCCATATGCTTTCCCTTCTCTCTCCCTTTCTCTCCCCCCACACATCTTTGTTTAATGTTAATCTTTTCCTCATGCTCTTCCTCCTTGCTCTGTTCTTAGTTGCTCTCTTTATATCAAAGAAGACATTTGGGATTTGTTTTTTAAGGATTGGCTAGCTTCGCTTAGCATAATCTGCTCTAATGCCATCCATTTCCCTGCAAATTCTATGATTTTGTCATTTTTTAGTGCTGCGTAATACTCCATTGTGTATAGATGCCACATTTTTTTTATCCATTCGTCTATTGAAGGGCATCTAGGTTGGTTCCACAGTCTAGCTATTGTGAATTGTGCCGCTATGATCATTGATGTGGCAGTATCCCTATGGTACGCTCTTTTACGATCCTCAGGGAATAGTCTGAGAAGGGCGATAGCTGGGTCAAATGGTGGAATCTCCATACTGCTTTCCAAATTGGCCTCACCAATTTGCAGTCCCACCAGCAGTGTACAAGTGTACCCTTTTCCCCACATCCTCGCCAACACTTATTGTTGTTTGACTTCATAATGGCTGCCAATCTTACTGGAGTGAGATGGTATCTTAGGGTGGTTTTGATTTGCATTTCTCTGACTGCTAGAGATGGTGAGCATTTTTTCATGTACTTGTTGATTGATTGTATGTCCTCCTCTGAGAAGTGTCTGTTCAGGTCCTTGGCCCATTTGTTGATATTAC
>NW_026694463.1:0-74560 GCF_021218885.2 Marmota monax | reverse complement strand
AGTGCTTTTATTCCTTTATAATGTATCCTTTCTTTAAAAAGTTTGGGACACCTTTCAATGATAACATTAATTTTTTAAGCATCTATACAATTAAGTTATATTATAATGAGCATCAATTTACTTTGCAAAGAACTTCAACTTATATATGATTTGATTCCTGCACATTCCTCCTCTTTTATTATTAATTTTGTGCAAATTCCAGGTGTGAATTCATTTATTCATAGTATTTAATATGTTTAAACGGTTTAGGCCTCTTTTGAAAAAAATCCATCATCATCCTTCATATCAACAGTAATTCCTTAATATCAGTAAATATCCAGCCACATTTTCCAACTTTCAATTTTCTCATAAATACTACTTATTTTTTTGTAATTTTGAATTTAGATAAGTCTCAAGTATGTTTTTCATCTACAGTTCTCTTTCTACAATCTTTTTTCTTTCAATTTTATTCATTGGAATTATTAATTTATTTCATATCAACAACTTGCTTCAGTCTGTTTTGCTGATTACAGCCTTGTGGTAGTGTTCACTTTTCTCTAGTTTCTTTTCTCAGTTTAGTAGTTAGCTCTATGAGACTCTATCAGATTGAAATGACTTTTTGGGCATGAATGTTTCATGGTTCATGATGTGTTCTTCTATTAGGTATTCATAATGTCTGGTTTTCTCCCTTTTTGTGATTCTATCAGCTGCTGATGATCAATGGATTAATTCATGATAATTTTGATTCTGATATGATGAATTGTTCTTGTAGAATTACCAACAGTTAGGGGAAGAGGAAATGCTGCTTGAAGCACGTTCAAAAGTTTAGAAGAAATAGTATTAAATGCCAAAATATTTTCTTAACTAGAGAGAAACCTAGTAAGAAAAAAAAAGGAAGAAAATATGTTGGCTTTTATCACTTTTTATTTTCCTGAGCTTTTTTTCTTGATGAGAGGTTGTGTTGTGGAATTGCCAGCCAGGTCTTTGTCATGAAACAGTTTCCAGTTTGTGTTCCGTGGTATTGGACAAGTGGTCTTGAATAAGTTAGTATCACTGAGCCTCTCAGTTTTCTAGCTGTTAAATGATCATACAATGAATGCATGCACATAACAACCTTAGACTTTTCTTCTGCTCCAGTTCCCAACATATAAGTAAATATACTATGTGTTTTGGCATATTTTGATGAATTTATATTATCTTTTGACTCTACAAGTTCTTCTGATGTAAGGGAGAAATGTGATATTAATCCTATTCTTGTGCAGACAATAAAAATTTATGTTGTTTAGGAGAAGTAGGAAGAGGAAATACTATACCTTGCACTGAGCGATTTTTCTCCCCAGAATTGTTGTGGGAAATGCCAGAAATAGAGACATTGCTCACATATTTATCTGCATATGTCTGGATTCAATCAGTTTGTCAACATCTTTGCTGTTTTTGATGTCAGGCTTCTCAGTGACTGTGGAGCCTACAGTTCCATGAAAATCTGATAATGGAGCAGAGGACTGTGGTCTGGGGAGTTCATTGTTTATAGTTTCTAAGAGCTGGAGGAAAGGAAAGATTGGATCTGAATATTGTGTAAATTCTGTTTACAGAATTTGCAGTTTGTGGAACACCTTCACAACTTGTGTCTTGTCATTTAAAGCAACCTTGTAAAGTAGTTGTTGCAAAGTCTGTATTGTGTTTCAAATTATAGTTTAACCAACTCACATACTGACTGGCTTTTGGCTATTACTGACAATTCTATATAAAGCTTCAAACAAGGAAGAGACATTCTTTTCACCTCTCCCTGTCTACCCATACAACTTTCATGATTCATTCCTGTGTTGTAACTTGTTGCTCTTTTCCTTTAAAGTTTCTTTTACCATCTGCTTATTTCCTCCCCACTCCACTTCCTTGACTGTGCATTCTAGTCCTTTCTTTCATATTTTTTAATGAATAAATCTCCTTTTTGCCACTATCCCTCAGACATTCTCCTCATGGAAAATTTTCTTACAGTTTTTTTCTCATTTGCCAAGTGTACACTACAGTACTATATGTACAGTAAGAAGTTATTTTCAGAGCTTAGATAATCCTTTGTGTATATATGATTCAGATCTTAAAGGAGGTTATTTTCTATACAGTTCAGATGAGAAGTTGATTTTTGTTTCATTGTTTCCATTTTTAAAAAAAGTTTTTGCCAGGAAGTTCTGCTAATAAGTCTTATTTGCTCTGGTGTACTAGTCTAGTAGTGTTTGCATGTAGATGTCTGTGGATGACAGTTATTGTAGCACTTTGGAAGTGCACTAAAAATGTGCCACTATCAAATGTTTCTATATTGTGTGTGTGCTAGTACACGCACGCGTGCACACAAACACACATACATTTTATAAGTGGTTGTATTCATTTAGTGAAAAAGTAGACATACTTTAAAAAAAAACTTGGAGAAATGCTTGGAATTTCATTGTGTTCACCCATTCAAAGTTTTCTCTCTTTGCTTTGGAAATATTTGTACTCATAAGAGATATTTCAAAAATGTTATTCATTAAAACCTCTTAAATAACCACTATTTTTCATGTCTAGCAAATGAGTATGTCAAGGACTAAGATTAATACACAAATAATAAAAGTCAAATAAATTGTTAAACATGAAGAAAATTTAATGCTGTGACTACATTTTTTAACTCCCTAAATCAACTTCCTTCTAAAAATTCATAATTATATTCTTTCCTATTTATTCCTTGAATTTTCAAAGATTAAATGCTACTTTTATTTTTTAAATAATTTGCTTTTTAAAAAATTTTTAGTTGTAGATGGACATAATAGCTTTGTTAATTTATCTTTATGTGGTGCTGAGGCTCAAACCCAGTGCCTTACACATACTAGGCGAGTACGCTACCACTGAGCCACAACATCAGCCCTGTAAATGCTACTTTTCTTAAAGATAATAAATTTTATTTGTACATGGGTTTTATTGAAGAAATTTGTTCAAATTGTTTATCTTGGTTTACAGAGTGGTGCAGACCAGCAATCAAAGCTGCTTGGGAGGCTGAGGCAGGACAGCAAGTTTGAGGCCAGCCTAAGCAACTTAGCCAGACCCTGTGTCAAAATAAATATGAAGAGGCCTGGGAGTATAGATGAATGGTAGAGAGCCCCTGGGTTTATCCCTCATACCCTCAAAAACCAAAATTAACAAACCAACGATTTATCTTTCAACACCCTTTTCTAGAAAAATACAGAAAACAACTTTGTGCTCTCAAGGTAAGACATTTAATATCTGTTGTTGGTGGCATGAAGCTGCCAATACTTCTTTTGATTTTGGTGTAGGTTTTAATATTAACTTCTTTTCTTTTTGCTTCTTTTCAAGCACTGGTTTATTAAAAATTCTTTGCAGTTTAAAAAACAGTTATATGATAGCTTAAAAATAAGTCTGTTTCTGAGGGTTGTTTTTATCATGTTGGTTGTGAGTTTAAAAATATATTTGCCTTAGTGACCTTACCAATTAGTATAATTAATATAACAAAATGATTTGAGTAGTAAGCATGAATCATGTATAGACTATGAAATTTATTTGTCTCTGTGATCTAAACTACTTATGTTCCTATCCAGGAAAAAGATAAGAAGGTAATTTGTAAGCTACAGATTCACATAAATAAATCTTTACTGAACTTAATTGTGCAAAATACAACATTACATTGAGGCTTCTATGAGAACAGTAATATAAAACCATGATTTTTGATGAAATTGCAATTGATAAGAGGACATAGAAAAATAATGTTAAACAGTTGAAGAAAAAAAGTTTAAATTGGTACCAAAATGATGAAAAGTTGGAAAAAACAAAAGAATAATATGTTGTTTATTGTGAACACAGATGAGTCAATGAATGTTTTAACGGAGGAGTCATATCATGAAAATTTTGTTTTAGAAAGGAAGATTTAATGAAATTGTACAATGAGGATTATTGGGAAGGCTGGAATGAGAGAGTAAAATGGCTTTTGTAGCAATTGACTTGTGATATGATGAAGAATGAAGCCAGGATTGCAGTAGTGTCAGTGGAATTGAAAAGGAAGGCACAGATTTTTTATACATCTACAATACTTGAAGAGGGATATTACTTGGTGCTCATTAGGGAAATAGATAGATAGGTAAGTAGATAAGTAGAGATGAGAGAGAAAGCAGGACTGATAACTTAGGTTTCCATGGAGGTTATATAATCATATTTTTACTAATATAAGTAGAGAAATAAGGAAGAGTCTTTTTGTTCATAAGTATATAAAGATGGTGGATTCAGTTAAATAATAATTGATAAAGCATAATTATCCTTCATAAGCTACCAATATTGTGATTTATTCACTTTTTAGAAGACAGCATATGATCAGTTCCTCTTTCTTGACATCCTCAGGCACACCCAGAATTATATACACATTTCTGGTCCTCTCATTTCCTTTTAAATTACCAGAGGCCTCTTCATCTTGTCATCAATGATCTAAATCTGCACTGACCAATATGGCACTTACTTGTCATTTGGGCTGTTAAACACTTGAAGTATGGCTAGTGGGAATGAGGGACAGAATTCTTAATTTAATTAATATAAATTTTAGTTTTAAAACTGCAACAAAATAAAACATTTTTCTGTTAAACATAACTCTATTGTTTGATAGGATTAAATTTTACTTTAGCCATATAAAATTTGGCATACAAATTGAGATGTACCATGAAATTAAAATAACAACCAGATTTTAAAGGCATAGTACAAGAAGTTAAAGTATCTCATTAGGATTTTAATACTGATTACATGATGAATAATATTTTGCTTAAAGAAAACACTAAAATTAGTTTCTTTTAACTTTTTAAATGTGGCTACTAGAAAATTTAAAATTAAACAAATGGCTCTTATCTTTATTTAAAAAAACAAAATTATATAAGTTTATATACTTATATAAGTATAAACTTAAAAGTATAAACATTCTTTATATGTTTATTGGACCACACTTCTCTGGTTTTAACATTCCTTCCTCAGACTATGCTATCTCTCATATCTGTTGAGAACTTTTTCCTTTACATAATAGAATAGTGGCTATTCTATTATGTTTAAGACAAAATCCCCCACAAAGATATGTATGATAAAGGGACGCTTATAATTCTTCATGTAAAGCATTCTAGGACTGAATTTTACCTGTATTTGTTTCAGTTGGAGCAGGTAACTAGGATTGTGAAAAGACCAATATCCCCTGATCTTTGGAGAAACGGATTTCTTGGAGCTCCTTACTCATAATCTCTTTTGCCACTAGAGAGAATAATGAGCCAAGTAATGCCAGGAGAACCTAATCATAAGAACTCTTACCATAGTCATTTCTATTTTGTATTTTCCATTCACTGAGACAAATCTAGATGGAAGGTAACAAAAAAAGTGAAAAATTAATGAATAAGTGCAAATAACTCTCCAGGAATTACACTATATTTGTACATTTGATAGGAATTCTACATCAGCAACTAAAATTATTCCTCATTCTTGTTAATTGCTTATATTTGAAAATATACAAAATCCTCTAAGCTATCAATATTTCTAAAAAAAATATCTTAGTTCAGTATTTAAAAATAAAACAAAACGCTTGTAACCCCAGTGGTTTGGGAGGCTGAGGCAGGAGAATCGCCAGTTCAAAGCCAGCCTCAGCAAAAGTGAGGTGTTACGCAACTCACTGAGACCCTGTCTCTAAATAAAATACAAAATAGGGGTGGCAATGTGGCTCAGTGGTCAAGTTTTCCTGAGTTCAATTCCTGGTACCCTCCCCCAATAAAACTTTAAGGGAAACCTAAAAACACCAACAATCTTCAAGTCCATTAAGACCATTTTAAAAAATATTTGTCTAATAAGTCACTAATCAGCAGTTATTTATTGAGTACCTTATATATGAGATACTGTGAGATAGTATGCATAAGTACAATTCATTATCCCATTAAATATATATATATATATTGAGAGTATATTATATGATGGTTATTGTCCTTATGTTCAAATATAGATCTACATGGAAAATTATTAAAACCAATGTATAACAGAGTTCTAGTGTGTATATCACTGATTTTCCAGAATAAGGAGTATAGATTTCTGTGTGTCGATACAAATTTGATAAGAGGAAAGAAATACACAGAATATCAAAAATTTTATTTCATCAAAATCTGAAATTTCACTTAAGCTATAAATATTTGAACAAAAGTGTTCAAAACTGAAATTTCGACAGGCTTCTGAGAATTAGGTTTGATTAAACTGCAGTAGAGCATTGAAAAACAATTATGAAATGGGCTTTATTTTAATTTTTTTCTGAATTGCAGTCTTTTATTTAATGAATTTTCTACCTAAATGTGATCCTAGAACATTTATACTCACACCTCTCATTTAAGGAATTATAAATGTCATAAAGCCTACATTTTGTATGTGAAATTCATTATGTCCTTATAAAATATGACTGCTAAATTTACTACTATGGAAAAATAATGACAGTACTTTGAAGATAATCTTAAAATCTATACACACTAGCTATAAGAAAGGAGGCAAAACTTTCTTTACTATGCAATTTTAATTTATTCTTTTTGGATATACATCACAGTATAATTTATTTTTATAAAATCATACAAGCATGGAATATGTCTTATTCTGATTAGGACTTCATACTTGTACACAATGAAGGGATTCACTTAGGTATTTTCATGTATGTTCTTAGGAGAATTATATTAGATTCATTCTATTGTCTTTCCTATTGTTATCCCTGCTCCCTTCCCTTCATTCCCCTTCATCTATTCTACTGAACAACTCCTCTCCTTTATTGTGCTATAGCTTCCACATATCAGCAAAACATTTGACCTTTGGTTCATTGGGGATTGACTTATTTCACTTAGCATGATAGTCTCCAGATCCATCTATTTACTGGCAAATATTTAATAAGCAATTTTAAATATCCCACATGTAAATCTATCACAAAAGTAACAAAATTAACAGAATTTCAAATCTCATTTCTTTATAGCATTATATCAAAATGAAGCCATTTACTTTTTTTCTTTTTAAAGTTTTATTTTTTATTTGTTCTTTTTAGGTATCCATGACAGTAAAATCCATTTTGATGCATTTATACAAGAATGGAGTATGTCTTATTTTAATTAGGATCCCAGTCTTGTGGATATACATGATGGTGAGATTCACTATGGTGTATTCATATATGTACATAAGAAAGTTATGTCCGATTCATTTCATTGTCTTTCCTATTCCTATCTCCCCCTCCTTTCCCTTCGTTTAGTTTAAACAAGACTAACTTTGCTCTTCAGTTTACAAAATAGAGGAGGAAGATAATTTCATGATGACATTTGGCTCATGTGACAGAAGGAAACTGGCCACACATGTGTTTGGAAATCATCTAGAAGAGAAAGCCCTAAAGGAAATTCCAGTGAATGGAGCAGCCACAGTTCATCCCAGGTTAGTTTCAGCTTTAGTACAGCCACAGTGAGTACTTTCCTGTTGAAAGTGCCAACATTAGTTAGTTAATACCAACTCAAATCAAGTCTTAGCACTTGCAAGTTGTAAGAAGATTTAGCATTTTTTTCCCTTAAATTCACATGCTATTATTTTGCACTTCTTGGAGCTCATTATTAATTTTTATTATAATTTAGCAGGAATTTCATCAATTTTCATATTTTATAATAATAGAAAAACTTAAATATTTTATAGCCATTTAAAAATCCTTTTCACTAAATCTTTTTTTTTTATGGCATAAGCACATTTTCCTGTGTTATCTGAGTATGTCTCAATCATCTCTATATGTTGGAAGAAATAAAATCAGGGCTTTGTTAACATTATTTAGTTCAAATTTTTAATTATAGCTTTGGAATGTTGGCTACTTTGAAAAAGGTGTCAGTTAAGAAAACTTCCGCCAATATTCACAGATCAATGCTAGAACTCCTGAAAAATAATGAATGAGGAATGAGAAATTTGGTAAGTTACAAAAAAGTGTATGATTTTGTGGTTTTAAAATTATCTCTTTATATTTATCAAGTTTGTTACTAAATATAATCTTAAATATTGAATAAAGACATAGAAGACTTTTATTTATTTATTTATTTATTTATTTTTGTGGTGCTGGGGATTAGAACCCAGGGCCTTGTGTATGCAAGATAGGCACTCTATCAACTGAGCTGTATCCCCAACCTGTAGAAGACTTTTAATTTCCATGTATTACAAAGTCATCGACTGGAACTTTAAAAAAATTAGCTACTGGGTATTATGTTTTATTTTTATAAAAGCCATTATATATATATGTATATATATATATACACATATATATATACATGCACACACACACACATGTAATATATATGTATATGTATATATATATACAATGTAATATATAATATTGCAATATAATATACAATATTGTATATATACATACATATATATATATATGTATATATATATATATATATATATATATATATATATATATATATATATATATATATATATATATATTTGTGTGTGTGTGTGTTGCTGAGGATTGAACCCAGGATCTTTTGCATGCAAGGCAAATACTCTACCAAATAAGCCAGTGCTCCTTGTGTGTACAATGAATCAAAGAGCATATTCTGCTGTCATGTATATCTGATTAGAACAAATAAATAAATAAACAAAATTTTAAAAAGGCATTTGATAGCATTTCAACTGTGAAATCCAAATATAAAATATATAATCCTTGAATATTATACTTCATATTTTATTTAGAAAGTGATGCTATTATTCATAATATATTCTTTAACCACAACAAAAATATTTCACAATGATGAAATATGTGGATTTCAGCCAATTAACTTTCCATTCATATGTTCCTTAGAAGACAGTATAAAAAAGCATTATGAATTTTTCTCAAAGTTTGGAAAAAGGATATAGTATGGGATGGGGATATAGCTCAGTGGTAGAGCACTTGCTTAATATGTACTAGGCTCTGTGTTTGAGCCCTAACACTACAAAAAAAAGATAATTTTACAATAACACCAAATTTTTAATTTTCATTTAATTTTTATATTTTTGTGTGGGAATCAATGGTTCTTTTAATTTAAAAGGTAATGTAAATACCTCCCTTTGTAGAGGAATCTGATCCAATAGGATTTTTTTTACTCTGATCAACAGCATCTGGACAGAAAGAATAGAGGCATTTTTTGAATATTCTCTAGAATTTTGCTAGTACACTTAACAATATAAAGATATCAAATAAGGGCTGGGGTTGTGGCTTAGAAGTAGAGCACTCGCCTACCATGTGTGAAGTCCTGGGTTCAGTCTTCAGCACCACATAAAATAAATGAATAAAATAAAGGTATCGTATCCAACTACAACTAAAAATAAATATTAAAAATATATCAAATAAAAATATTGAAGTATTATTTATTGTCCTAATACTAGCTGCATAAGCAATCCATCAGAATACATTATAACACAGTAAAGACATAAATTTACTTAATTTAGTTCCTTCATATGAAATGCCAAAATATAGTCAAATTAGATGTTTATGATTTTACTTGATATTCCAAACAAATGGAGCTTGAAAAGAAATGTTCTTTAGAGTTTTTTCTTTTCCAATTACAGTGGATATTTGATTAAGATTATTAAAACCAGTAACTTACTTTTAAAATTTCCTCCTTCCCTCTTAATAATAATAAAATAATAATAATAATAATAATTTTAATAATAATAATTATTATTATTATTTTATGGGAAAGGCAGTCTCATGCCCACAGTCTTTTTGACTCCCACAAATGCGTGTAAGTACGGACCTTGGGCCTAGAAAACTTCCTTACTAAGGGATAAATTGTTGAGAGCCACAGCCGAAGGGGCCCCAGCAAACTTCCAGCTGCCGGCTGATGATTGGCTCACAGCGGCCCCAGCAACATCTAGCTGATTGGCTCCTCTGCGGCATTGTGGGCAAATACCTGGTATTCTACTCCTTTGATACCTAGTTTTGTTAAACCCTCCTCCAATGGGGCAATTCCTTTTAAAATGTCCTGTTTGTTCACAATTGTAGCATGTTCTTGGCCTGGCATCTAAAGCCTGTTTTACTGCAGCTGCCACAATTTGCCCTTGTTCATTAATGTCTCTGGCATCTAAAGCCTGTTTTACTGCAGCTGCCACGACTTGCTCTTGTTCATTAATGTCTCTACATAATTTAATATATGTGTTTAAATCTTCATGTTTCCATGGTCTAATGATATCTCTGCACCAACGATTCGCTTGCTCATAAGCCAGGTGTTTTAGTAATGGCATTGCTTGTTCTGTATTCCCAAAAACTCTGGTAGCTGTTTGAATAAGCCTATCTACAAATTCAGCATAAGGTTCATTAGCTCCTTGTATTACCTTAGATAATTGACCTTGTAAACCTCCATGTCCTTGTAAAGTCTTCCATGCCTTAATTGCATCTACAGCAATTTGTGCATATACACCAGGATCATATGCAATTTGTTGCTGCTGATCCTCATAAGGTCCCTTTCCTAACAACATATCTAGATTTCTCTGAGGATAACCAGCTGCTGCATTTCGCCTAGCCGTCTCCTTGCAAAATTCCTCATTGGCAACCTTCCATAACAGGTATTGTCCTCCATTTAGCACAGCTTTACACATATTAGCCCAATCTGCTGGCGTCATGTTCAAGTTGTTAATGGATTTGACCATGCTTACAGTGAAGGGTGCTTGAGGACCATAGGTTGTTACAGCCTCTTTTAGCTGCTTCACTGTTTTGAAATTTAAAACTTGGTAAAATCGCTGCCCTCCTGCCTCAAATACAGGGCATGTTAATATTTGAGATCTTGTCTCAGGATCCGAACTATCAACTGCGGGGGTTGGGGACCTCCCAGCATATGGAGGTGGCCTTGTTAGTTGGACACTTACGTCCTCTGGTGATAGAAAGGTGTTAGTAGCAGTCTCCTGTTGTAACTTTCCCCCTGATGGCTTTTTCTGTTTTACACTTTCTTTCTCTGTCTGACTAGCTTGAGACGCCTTCTCTTTTACTTGAATCTTTTCCTCTGTCTGACTAACTTGAGAGACCTTCTCTTTTACTTGAATCATTATGTCTTCTTCTTCCTCTACCATTGTCTGAACTGAAGGCTTTGGACTAAGCAAACAAGATATGAACGTCCACAATGGCAATGTGCCAACTGGCAGAGTCCCTGAGCTTTTCTTTTCTATTCTTTTTAAATCTTCACCATGATGGTTCCATTGTGATATATTTAACAACTCCTCCTTAAAAAGCCATGGGCTGCATTTTTGTATTGTATCAACGTATGCCCTAACTGTTCTTGATTTTAGTGAGATGCCTCCTTCCTCTAACAATTTACTTAACACTCTTTCAGTTTGTTTTTTACTAATTTCTGATCCCGTATTTCTACTATAATACAACCCAACAAGATAACGCCTAACAAAACTGAAACAGAGTGAAACAAAATTGGAACAACACAAAATCATTATAATAGCCTCCTGAAATATCCATCCGTCCTTTCTCCCTATCTGTTCCTCAGATGTGAGCGGTTTTTCTTCCATCTTACACATCTCCAGGGACAGGCAACTTAAAACAAAAGTGAAACAAAATAACAAAAGAGGAATCTTAAAATGGCTACCCATCCTCTCGCCCTGCCCTCAGGGGCGAGCAGTTCACTTACCCTCAGTCGCTCCCCGTGCGAGCCACCAAATGCCGCAGAGGAGCCAATCAGCTAGATGTTGCTGGGGCCGCTGTGAGCCAATCATCAGCCGGCAGCTGGAAGTTTGCTGGGGCCCCTTCGGCTGTGGCTCTCAACAATTTATCCCTTAGTAAGGAAGTTTTCTAGGCCCAAGGTCCGTACTTACACGCATTTGTGGGAGTCAAAAAGACTGTGGGCATGAGACTGCCTTTCCCATAAAATAATAATAATAATTATTATTATTATTAAAATTATTATTATTATTATTATTATTTTATTATTATTAAGAGGGAAGGAGGAAATTTTAAAAGTTACTGGTTTTAATAATCTTAATCAAATATCCACTGTAATTGGAAAAGAAAAAACTCTAAAGAACATTTCTTTTCAAGCTAGGCTTATCACATGTGTGATAATTCCTTTCTCTGTTGTAGCTTAATGTGTCTCTTTGATCTTTTGAAGTGTGTGGATCACATGGCACCTGCAGATAGTGATATCGTATCTGTCTTTCCTGGGAAAGGGATGAAGTCCTTTCTCTACAGCAGGTGAGAAGTGTGCTGTAGGCAAATTGTCCTGTCAGCTGCCAGAAGAGACTGGTAGCCATGTGAAACCCACACACATGATTGAAGCCAAACTCTTTGTCTCTTCTCTGTGTAAGTAAAGCATTACTCCATCCAATACTTGACTATATTGTGCTTTCCTTGTTAACTCTAATACCAATATGTAATGTACATAAGTGTTGGGAATCCTCCCCTGGGATTAGTAACTTGTGCATGGTATTTTGCACAACATCATTATTATTTCTGATAAGAACACTTAACAGATGACCTGTTTTCTTAGAAAAATTTAAGAATATAATATAGTATTATTTACTATAGGCCTTTTGCTGTACAATAGATCTCTAGTACTTATTTACCCTGTATAAGTGAAAATTTGTACCCTTGGATACTACTTCTTTTCCTCTTCTCTGTAAAAATGCAATTATACTCTCTGCTTCTATGAGTTTAAATTTTCCATAAGTGATATCACATAGTATTTCTGAATTACTTTATTTGTGACTTATTGAATTTAGCATCATGTCCTCCAGTTTCATTCTGTTTTCACAAATAGCAGAATTTTGCTTTTCTTAAAGGTTAAATGATATTCCTTTGTTTATGTATACCACATTAACTCTATCATTTCATCTATCTATAGACATTTATATTGTCTCCACGTCTTGGCCCTTTGAATAATGTTGCAATGTACATGGGAGTGTAGGTATCTCTTTAGGTTCCTGATTTAAATTCCTCTGAACATACACCTGGAAGTGATATTGCTTGATCATATGATAACTCTATTTTAATTTTTTTGAGGATCCTTCATACTGCTTTCCATCCCTGATGATTAATGTTGTTGAACACCTTTTCATATCTTTTGACCATCTATATACCTTTTTTGAACAACATCTGTTCACTTCATTTGCCATTTTTAAATTGGATTTCTATGTTCATGGAGGGTAGTGGAAGTTCTGGGGATTGATTCTAAGCCTTGTGTATGATAGATAAGTGTTCCACCACTGAGCTATATTGGAAGCTCTTTTAATATTTATTTATTTATTTTTTTTAGTTTTCAGCAGACACAACACCTTTGTAAAATATTTTGAGAAAGGGTCTTGCTAACTTGCCCAGCCTAACCTTGAACTTGGCAGTCCTCCAGCTGCAGCCACCTGAGTAGACAGGATTATAAGTGAGGGCCATTGTTCTTGGCTAATTTGTGGTTTTCTGTTTGTGTTTTTTGTTTGGTTTGCTTTGTTTTCCTATTGGATTATGGGAATTCCTGATATATTTTGGATCTTAACCTTTTATCACATTTGTGGTTTTTACAAATTTTCTGAAATTCTATAGGTTGGCTTTTTGTTTTGCTGCTTTCTGTGCAAACCCAACTTACTTTTAAGTTTTACTTATTTAAGATTTAGTGTGCAATCTGATAATTGCGTATATGCTAACATTGAAAGCTTTGTTTTCATTATTTATTTTAAAATTTTATCTCAAATAATTACATAATTTCACAGTGTTTCATATTTATAGCATATTTTAAATGTTTATTGATTTTTTTCAAGAAGTATTTAGGATATAATAGGTTTAATTATGTATGGGATACAGTGTGAAAAATTAATATATGCATGCAATATGTAATGATTATATATGAGTAATTAGCATTTCCATATATTTAATCATATATAATTTATTTCTGTTGAGAACCTTCAAGCTCCTCTAGTTCTTTATAAAATATATAATAAGTTTTTATAAAATATAGTCACCCTACAGTGCTATTGAACATTATTCTTATTCTTTCTGTGTAACTATATATTGTTTACAATTATCCAACTTCCCTCCTTCCATTCTGCTATTCTCCTAAACTCTAGTGAATATTGTTCTACTCTTCACTTCTATGAAATCAATTTTAGCTTCCACATATAAGTGAGAATATTTTGTATTTGTGTTTTTATGCCTGGCTTACTTAACTTAATGTCCTCCTAGTCTATCCCTGTTGATACAAATAACAGGATTTAATTATCATTATGGCTGAATAATATTCAATTGTGTATATTATTAAAGTATAACATACATGCAAAAAGTGTACAAATATAAGTGAATTTTCAGAAATATAAAAAGTGAAATTATGCAACTATCGCCTTGCACAAGAAATAAAAATCCTATAAAAATCCTATTTTTGTATACTTAAAAAAAAATGTCTCACTGCTTTCCAAAACTAGCATGATTTTTAATATTATAGATTACTTTTATTCAGTTTTCTAATTTATATAAATTGAATCACATAGGAAATATTATGTTGTGCCTGGCTTCATTTGTTCAACATTATGTTTGTGATATGCATTCATGTTATTGGGCATAGCAATTTATCCATTTGAATTTCATATGGAATCACATGATATACTTTAAAAGGCCCATGGGCATTTGCATTTTTAGATTTTGGCTATTACAAATAATTGTATAGCAATTAAAGCATTGTCATATGGAATTTTGTTGGTTAGGCACTTAGGAGTAGAATAGCAGAGTAATTTGGTAGCATATATTCAGATGCAGTAGTTAGTGACAGTTTTTTAAAAATGGTTTGCAAAAGTATGTGAAGATTTCAGTTGCGCATTGTCTTTGCAAAACATTGATATTTTTATCTTTTTTAAAATTTTATCCATTAGGATTCGTTGTCTAGTAATATTTTATTGTCATTTTATATTTGCATTTTTCTGATGACTAATAGCCATGATAACTTTTCAATTTTTGAATTTCTCCTTTAGGAAGATCCTATTGCAGATTTGTGTTTTCTAAGTGGGTGAAGGTTTTAAATTTTTTTCTTGTTTCTTTTTAGGAGTTTTTAAAAAGGTATATTCAGGTTAAAATTACTTATTAGTTAGATATATGACAAAGCACCCTATTCCTTTCTTTCTTATAAATTTTGGGAACATATATTTTATTTTTAATGTAGTTCAGTTTTACGATATTTTGTATTTTGGTTTGTGTTTATTTGTTTATTGTGTTTTTAAAAATACTATTGTGTTTTTAAAAATACTATTGCTAACCACAAAACTATAAAAAATACTCTCCTGTATTACTGCTTTTTATATACTTGTTTTATTTTTTACATTTCTATGTATAATTTACCTGGAATTGATTTTCAAAATTGAATTAGGTAGGCTGTAACAAAGTACATTTTCCATCATTTGGATATCTGGTTTTCCCAGCCCCATTTATTAAAATACTACCTTGTCCTTATTGTTCTGTAGGGATAATTTTGTCATAAATAAGTTATCCATACCATATCTGCTAAAGTCTCTGTCTATGCTAGTTTGTCTGCTCTGTGCTATTGTGTGTCCTTGTATTAGTACCACATAGTCTCAAATACTTTAGTTTTATAATAATTCCTGATATATGGTAGTTCATAACTTTGTTTTTCTGTAATATTGTTCTGGTCATTATTGACCCTGTCTTTTTTCATGTACATTTAGAATCTTGTCAACTTTTACAACAAAACTACTTGGATTTTATTTGAGATTCAGTATTGAGGCTTCCAGTCTTTGAACATGCATAACTTTCCTTTTAGATATTGCTTCATTTCCCTTAATATTTTTTTCTTTTCCTGTGTAGGGCTTTACATCAATTTGAATGACTCTAAAACTTTTGTGCATCTATTGTATAATAATATTTCATCGTGACACATATTAATTTTAATTATTATTGTTTTTTCTCTTTTTGCTTTTGATTCAAATCCTTGACCTTCAAGACTATTTGCAAAATTGTGCTTATTTGATATTTTTTTTTTTTTTTTTTTTTTTAATTTTTTATTGTGGGTTGTTCAAAACATTACAAATTTCTTGACATATCATATTCCACACTTTGATTCTAGTGGGTTATGAACTCCCACCTTCACCCCATACACAGATTGCAGATTCACATCAGTTACACATCCATTGATTTACAAATTGCCATACTAGTGTCTGTTGTGCTCCGCTGCCTTTCCCATCATCCACCCTCCCCCCTCCCCACCTCTCCCCTCCCCTCCCCTCCTCTCTCTCTACCCCCTCCACTGTATAACCCTGAGGGTCTCCTTCCATTACCGTGCAATTTACCTTCTCTCTCCCTTTCCCTCCCACCTCTCATCCCTGTTAAATGTTAATCTTCTTCTCCTGTTCTTCGTCCCTACTCTGTTCTTAGTTACTTTCCTTATATCAAAGAAGACATTTGGCATTTGTTTTTTAGGGATTGGCTAGCTTCACTTAGCATAATCTGCTCTAATGCCATCCATTTCCCTGTAAATTCTATGATTTTGTCATTTTTTAATGCAGAGTAATACTCCATTGTGTATAAATGCCACATTTTTTTTATCCATTCGTCTATTGAAGGGCATCTAGGTTGGTTCCACAGTCTTGCTATTGTGAACTGTGCTGCTATGAACATCGATGTAGCAGTGTCCCTGTAGCATGCTCTTTTTAGGTCTTTAGGGAATAGACCAAGAAGGGGAATAGCTGGGTCAAATGGTGGCTCCATTCCCAGCTTTCCAAGAAATCTCCATACTGCTTTCCAAATTGGCTGCACCAATCTGCAGTCCCACCAGCAATGTACAAGTGTACCCTTTTCCCCACATCCTCGCCAGCACTTGTTGTTGTTTGACTTCCTAATGGCTGCCAATCTTACTGGAGTGAGATGGTATCTTAGGGTGGTTTTGATTTGCATTTCTCTGACAGCTAGAGATGTTGAGCATTTTTTCATGTACTTGTTGATTGACTGTATGTCCTCCTCTGTGAAGTGTCTGTTCAGGTCCTTGGCCCATTTGTTGATTGGGTTGTTTGTTCTCTTATTGTCTAATTTTTTGAGTTCTTTGTATACTCTGGATATTAGGGCTCTATCTGAAGTGTGAGGAGTAAAGATTTGTTCCCAGGATGTAGGCTCCCTATTTACCTCTCTTATTGTTTCTTTTGCTGAGAAAAAACTTCTTAGTTTGAGTAAATCCCATTTGTTGATTCTAGTTATTAACTTTTGTGCTATGGGTGTCCTATTGAGAAATTTGGAGCCCGACCCCACCGACTGTAGATCGTAGCCAACTTTTTCTTCTATCAGACGGCGCGTCTCTGATTTGATATCAAGTTCCTTGATCCATTTTGAATTCACTTTTGTGCATGGCGAGAGAAAGGGATTCAGTTTCATTTTGTTGCATATGGATTTCCAGTTTTCCCAGCACCATTTGTTGAAGATGCTATCCTTCCTCCATTGCATGCTTTTAGCCCCTTTATCAAATATAAGATAGTTGTAGTTTTGTGGATTGGTTTCTGTGTCCTCTATTCTGTACCATTGGTCCACACGCCTGTTTTGGTACCAGTACCATGCTGTTTTTGTTACTATTGCTCTGTAGTATAGTTTGAAGTCTGGTATCGCTATACCGCCTGATTCACACTTCTTGCTTAGCATTGTTTTTGCTATTCTGGGTCTTTTATTTTTCCATATGAATTTCATGATTGCTTTCTCTATTTCTACAAGAAATGCCATTGGGATTTTGATTGGCATTGCATTAAACCTATAGAGAACTTTTGGTAATATCGCCATTTTGATGATGTTAGTTCTGCCTATCCATGAACAGGGTATATTTTTCCATCTTCTAAGATCTTCTTCTATTTCTCTCTTTAGGGTTCTGTAGTTTTCATTGTATAAGTCTTTCACCTCTTTTGTTAGGTTGATTCCCAAGTATTTTATTTTTTTTGAAGATATTTTGAATGGAGTGGTTGTCCTCATTTCCATTTCAGAGGATTTGTCGCTGATATACAGGAATGCCTTTGATTTATGCGTGTTGATTTTAAATCCTGCCACTTTGCTGAATTCATTTATTAGCTCTAATAGTTTCTTTGTAGAGCCTTTTGGGTCTGCTAGATATAGAATCATATCATCTGCAAATAGTGATAATTTAATTTCTTCTTTTCCTATTTTTATGCCTTTAATTTCTTTCGTCTGTCTAATTGCTCTGGCCAGTGTTTCGAGAACTATGTTGAAGAGAAGTGGAGAGAGAGGGCATCCCTGTCTTGTTCCAGATTTTAGAGGGAATGCCTTCAGTTTTTCTCCATTCAGAATAATGCTAGCCTGAGGCTTAGCATAGATTGCTTTTACAATATTGAGGTATGTTCCTGTTATCCCTAGTTTTTCTAGAGTTTTGAACATAAAGGGATGCTGTACTTTGTCAAATGCTTTTTCCGCATCTATCGAGATGATCATATGGTTCTTATTTTTAAGTCTATTGATGTGGTGAATAACATTTATTGATTTCCGTATATTGAACCAGCCTTGCATCCCAGGGATGAATCCTACTTGATCATGGTGTACAATTTTTTTTATATGTTTTTGTATCCGATTCGCCAGAATTTTATTGAGGATTTTTGCATCTAGGTTCATTAGAGATATTGGTCTGTAGTTTTCTTTCTTTGAAGTGTCTTTGTCTGGTTTAGGTATCAGGGTGATGTTGGCCTCATAGAATGAATTTGGAAGTTCTCCCTCCTTTTCTATTTCCTGAAGTAGCTTGAAAAGTATTGGTATTAGTTCTTCTTTAAAGGTTTTGTAAAATTCTGCTGTATACCCATCGGGACCTGGGCTTTTCTTAGTTGGTAGTCTTTTGATGGTTTCTTCTATCTCCTCAATTGATATTGGTCTGTTTAGGTTTTCTATATCCTCCTGACTCAATCTGGGCAGATCATATGACTTAAGAAATTTATCTATGCCTTCACTATCTTCTAATTTATTGGAGTATAAGGATTCAAAATAGTTTTTGATTATCTTCTGTATTTCTGAAGTGTCTGTTGTGATATTGCCTTTTTCATCCCGTATGCTAGTAATTTGAGTTCTCTCTCTTCTTCTCTTCACTAGCATCGCTAAGGGTCTGTCGATTTTGTTTATTTTTTCAAAGAACCAACTTTTAGTTTTGTCAATTTTTTCAATTGTTTCTTTTGTTTCGATTTCATTAATTTCAGCTCTGATTTTAATTATTTCTTGCCTTCTACTTCTTTTGCTGTTGTTTTGCTCTTCTTTTTCAAGGATTTTGAGATGAAGTATGAGATCATTTATTTGTTGGTTTTTTCTTTTTTTAAGGAATGAACTCCAAGCAATGAATTTTCCTCTTAGAACTGCTTTCAATGTGTCCCATAGATTCCGATATGTTGTGTCTGTGTTTTCATTTATCTCTAAGAATTTTTTAATTTCCTCCTTGATGTCTTCTATAACCCATTGATCATTCAGTAACCTATTGTTCATTCTCCAATTGATGTATGCTTTTTCCTTCCTTCTTTTATCGTTGATTTTCAGTTTCATTCCATTATGATCAGATAAGATGCATGGTAATATCTCTACTCCTTTATATTGTCTAAGAGTTGCCCTGTGACATAATATATGATCTATTTTTGAGAAGGATCCATGTGCTGCTGAGAAAAAAGTGTAACTGCTTGATGTTGGGTGGTATACTCTATATATGTCAATTAGGTCTAGGTTATTAATAGTGTTATTGAGTTCTATAGTTTCCTTATTCAACTTTTGTTTGGAAGATCTGTCCAGTGGCGAGAGAGGTGTGTTGAAGTCTCCCATGATTATGGTGTGGTGGTCTATTAGACTCTTGAACTTGAGAAGAGTTTGTTTGACGAACATAGCTGCACCATTGTTTGGGGCATAAATATTTATGATTGTTATGTCTTGTTGGTGTATGGTTCCCTTAAGCAGTATGTAGTGTCCCTCTTTATCTCTTTTGATTAACTTTGGCTTGAAATCTATTTTATTTGATATGAGTATGGACACTCCTGCTTGTTTCCGAAGTCCATATGAGTGATATGATTTTTCCCAACCTTTCACCTTCAGCCTATGTATGTCTTTTCCTATCAAATGCGTCTCCTGTAGGCAGCATATTGTTGGGTCTTGTTTTGTGATCCATTCTACTAGCCTGTGTCTCTTAATTGGTGAGTTTAAGCCATTAACATTTAGGGTTATTATTGAGATATGGGTTGTTCTTCCAGCCATATTTGTTTATTTCTGTTACTAAACATTGTTTGTTTTCCTCTTTGATTGTTTCCCCCCCCCCTTTACTGTCCTACCTCCCACTGTTGGTTTTCATTGTTATTTTCCATTTCCTCTTCCTGTAATACTTTGGCTAGGATGTTTTGAAGAGATGGTTTTCTAGCTGCGAATTCTTTAAACTTTTGTTTATCGTGGAAGGTTTTAATTTCATTCTCCATCCTGAAGCTTAATTTCGCTGGATACACAATTCTTGGTTGGAACCCATTATCTTTCAGTGTTTGAAATATGTTATTCCAGGATCTTCTAGCTTTCAGAGTCTGTGTTGAAAGATCAGCTGTTATCCTGATTGGCTTGCCCCTAAATGTAATCTGCTTCCTTTCTCTTGTAGCTTTTAAAATTCTCTCCTTATTCTGTATGTTGGGCATCTTCATTATAATGTGTCTAGGTGTGGATCTCTTATGATTTTGCACATTCGGCGTCCTGTAGGCTTCTAGGATTTGGGATTCTGTCTCATTCTTCAAGTCTGGGAAGTTTTCTTGTATTATTTCATGGAATAGACTGCTCATTCCTTTGGTTTGGAGCTCTGTACCTTCCTGTATCCCAATGACTCTTAAGTTTGGTCTCTTAATGTTATCCCATATTTCTTGGATGTTCTGCTCATGGTTTCTTAACAGTCTTGCTGAGCTGTCTATGTTCTTTTCCAGTTGAAATACTTTGTCTTCATTGTCTGATGTTCTATCTTCTAAGTGTTCTACTCTGTTGGTAGTATTCTCCATTGAGTTTTTAAGTTGGTTTATTGCTTCCTGCATTTCTAGGATTTCTGATTGCTTGTTTTTTATAACCTCTATCTCCCTGTATAGTTGATCCTTTGCTTCCTGGATTTGTTTGCGTAATTCGTTGTCGAAGTGATCTTTCATTGTCTGATTTTGCTGTTTAATGTCTTCCTTGATACTCCAGATCATCTGAAGCATGTATATCCTGAATTCTTTATCTGACATTCCATCTGCTGCAGCTGTTACCTCTTCTAAAGTTGCGTTGACCTGCATTGCTTGTGGTCCTTTCTTTCCTTGTCTTTTCATACTGCTTGCGTATCTTTCCTGCAGGTGCGGGCGGCGGCTCTGCTCTCTCCTTATTCCAATTGGGGTGTCGTGGCTACCACGCCGGCAGGTCACTGGGCCTGTTCTGGGAGCTGGTGGCGGCTCTGTTCTGCCCCTACTCCAATTGGGGTGTCGTGTCTGTCATACCAGCAGGCCACTGGGCCTGTCCTGCTGGTTGGTCGCAGATCTGCCCACCTTTCGGGCACGAGTGGAGGCTCTGCTTTGCCCCTACTCCAATTGGGGTGTCGTGACTACCCCGCCTGCAGGATGCTGGGTCTGTTCCTGGCAAGGGAGGCGACTCTGCTCTGTCCCTACTCCAATTAGGGTGGTGTTTGTACCCCGCCGGCAGGCTCCTGGGCCTGATCCGCCGGTCTGTTGTAGGTCTGCCTACCTTGAAGGCGCTGGCGGCGGATCTGCCCTGCCCCTCCTACCACGCCTGCGGACCCCTGGGCCTGATCTGCAGGTTGATCACTGGTCTGCTCACCCTGCGGGCACGGGTGGCGGTTCCGCTCCACCCCCACTCCAATTGGGGTCACGTGACCACCACACCGGCAGGGCCTGATCCGGGCGTGGGATAAGGATCTGCTCTGCCCCTACTCGAGTTGGGGTGACGTGTGTACCACACTGGCAGGCCACTGGGCCTGACCCGCCAGGCTGTCACAGGTCTGTTTACCTTGCAAGCGCGAAGGGCGGCTCTGCCCTGCCCCTCCTACCACGCCCATGTACTACTGGGTCGTGGGTCTGCCCACCTGGCGGGTGTGGGTGGCGGCTCCGCTCCGCCCCCTCTCCAATTGGGGTCACGCGGTCACCACGCTGGCGAGCCGCTGGGCCTGCTCCGGGGGCTGGCGGCGGCCCGGCTCCTTCCCTCCGGCTCGAGGACAAATTGAGGAGACTCGGGTGACTGAGCCTCACCCCCCTTACCAGAAGACCAACTGCTTATGTCACCGCTGGTATTGATGAAGATCTCTCCTCCACCGCTTTCTGCTGACATCAGATCTCTGCCATGTTGGTATCCTATGCGAATGGCAGCATTTCGTTCCCCTTGCCAGGCAACCCAAGCAATGGGTGAGTCCTGACCTGCCCTCAGCAGGACCCGGACCGAGACACAGTTTCCGCGGGCTCCTAGCCCCGGTACAGGGAAGTTCCGGGAGCCGGAACTCGGCCGCTCCGTGCTCGGTGTAAGCTCCTATAAGTGTAGGCTCCAAGAAGCAGCCCCCGCGGGCTCAGTTCCGGGAGCCGGAATTCGGCCGCTTAGTGTTTGGTGTATGCTCTGATAGTAGCAGGGTCCAAGAAGCAGCCTCCACGGGCTCCGCAGCCCTGAGCCAGGGCGGTTCCGGGACGGTTCCGGGAGCCGGAACTCGGCCGCTCTGTGCTCGGTGTAAGCTCCTATAAGTGTAAGCTCCAAGAAGCAGTCCCCGCGGGCTCAGTTCCGGGAGCTGGAATTCGGCTTCTTGGTGTTTCGTGTTTGCTCTGATATTAGCAGGGTCCAAGAAGCAGCCTCCGCAGGCTCCGCAGCCCGGAGCCAGGGCGGTTCCGGGACGGTTCCGGGAGCCGGGACTTGGCCGCCCCGCGCTCCGTGTTCACTCCGATAAGATCAGATTTTAAGAAGCCCCCAGGCGCTGAACCCTAGCAATCTGTCTGCAAGCCGCAGGCGAATTGCAGCCTGAAATTACCTGTTCTATGGCTGGATGAGCTGCGGTCAGTCAAAAACAGGTGTGGTGACGTCAGTTTACCAATATGGTGGCTGCTGGCCTCCTCTGTGGTCTGACCGGTGTGGAGAACCGAGATGGACCGCTTCCTTCCCCGTCTCGAACCCAGAATTCAGCCCTGAGTGCGGTGCTTGCGCGTCTGGCAGAAACTGCAGCGCTGTAACCCTGCGTCTCTATCCCAGCGCGCCTTGCAGACTCTAGCCGCGGGGCGATTTGCTGAATAAGCAGTTTTACCCTCCGTGAGACAAACCTCTCGCGTTTGAGTCCCCGTAGCCGATCCTCATGCGATGGAAATCCTTCCTCCAGGTTCCGGCGCACCCCACTATTGCTGGAAATTCCTAACAAGATATCCTTTAGCCGTCCTGACTTGTCATACTCCCACACAGTGAAGCAGCACACGGGGGTAATGCACTCCCCTCGCCGCCATCTTCCCTTATTTGATATTTTGATTAGACCATTCCCGGTACTTAGTTAACACTTTGCCTATTTCTCTGAATATATCTTAACTGTTAATTATATATCCAACTCAGGTGTTTTGTGAAATAATTTTTATATATTATTTATATGTTCATATGTATTCCTAGTACTTTATTTTTCATTTTTGTGAAATATTTTTACATAGTAAGTTTCCCAAATCTGTAGATGATATTAAAGAAGATGGATATTGAGTCTTTTTCACATGAAATTTTTTTTTCTATTTTTATTTGTTTTTATGTGGTGCTGAGGAACAAACCCAGTACCTCACATGTTCGAGGCAAGTGCTCTACCATTAAGCCACAACCTCAGTTCACACATGAAATTTTTTATATTCTACATTACATCATAGGAAAGTACGGTTTTGAATTTATGAGCAAGGCTTCTGGCATAATCATTTTCTTTGTCTCTCTGATGCTATAGAGATATCTTAAAGTGAGAAGACCAATTTTCATTGTGATGTTTTTAATATCTAGAAATAATAATGCTTCTTGTACAGATATGAGAATGGTATTATTTACAAATGTGTCCCAAGGGTTAGATTTAAAATATTATATAAAATAATAGCTAAATCATGTTCAATAAAAAAAAAATTTCCCTACTCTATCTTAACCTTGGTACCTGTAGCTAGAATGCATGACTCTTTTATCATCTACCTATGCCTTAATCTTAGAGAAATTTCAGAAAAGAATTTTAGAAAAGAACAAAAGTTATATCACTATTTACCTGTTTTTAAGAATTCAGATTAATAGTTACTTACTTTATTTTTGTTAGAAAATTTTGTCTTCATGGGTTTTTCTGAATCGCAGGGCCTACTAAAAGATCAATACCATAGACAGGTTTAGTATCCAAGATTTTAGCCACGAATCAATTCATTATGACTTAATCAGATTCCATTTAAATAACTTCTTTTTTTTAAAGAGAGAGATTGAGTGAGAGAGAGAGAGAATTTTAACATTTATTTTTTAGTTCTCGGCAGACACAACATCTTTGTTTGTATGTGGTGCTGAGGATCGAACCCGGACCGCATGCATGCCAGGCAAGCGCGCTACCGCTTGAGCCACATCCCCAGCCCTTAAATAACTTTTAAGTAACTACTAAATATTTGATAATTTAATTTCACCTATATATAATACCTTCTTTTCCACATATTCTTTTTATCAGTTTACAATTGATTGTATTTGTATAACATTTTATATTGTATGAACATTGGCAATGTAGCATTCATTAATTCTTTAGCCCCCAACTTTTGGTTCTGGATATCAAACCCAGTGCCTCACACATTCTAGGTGAGTGTTTTACCTCTGAACTACAAAACCAATCCATAGACTCCATCCTTGTCAATTATAATATACAAATTTCATAGTTAATGATCTCAATAACATACTTTGTGTACAGCAATATTGCACAGACAAATATAATGATATGTCATATAATGAGTAAAACAACAAATATTTAAAGCCAAAGTTTTATTTATATCTACTCTGTCAGAATAACTAAAAGTAATTCTATACTTCATTTAAATGACTTTGAACAAATAGTACTAAAAATAATGAAGTTATTCTATAGTATATGTTGAAAATTTTTGTATGTGATTTCCTGGGTTTTTTTTTCCTCCTGTAATCCTAAATCTTTCTTACCAACTTAATGTTTATGGAATAATGATTTGTTTTAATTCATAGAGTTTGGTTTGCCTTTCCAGTTTTATTTATCTAAGTTTAGGTTCTCTACAGACAACTCAAACTCAGCATGTATAAAATGAATAAGTTTTAATCTCATAAATTGTATATTCATCATTTCTCTCCATGGATCAAACCAAAATCTACACATCATCATACTCCCTCTGCTTATACTTACAGTTTGTCACT
The DNA here is from genome assembly GCF_021218885.2 of Marmota monax. NCBI lineage: Eukaryota > Metazoa > Chordata > Mammalia > Rodentia > Sciuridae > Marmota > Marmota monax. The sequence continues at coordinate 49,218 of NW_026694463.1, read as the reverse complement.
TAAATTACTTAAATATCATAATCATCCCTGAATTATGTCTAAACTTCTCCATGCTTAATGCTACTTTCTTGAGTCAATATGTTATTTTCATTTGGCTTGACTCCTATGATATATTTTATATATTTCTAACCTTTGTTAGCAGTTATAATCACCTTTATGAAGCATAAACCTTACTTTTTACTGTCTTAATCCAACTCTTTCAATTTCTTCTTGTTAGTCTTAGATTGAAGCCCAAACTTTTTAAGTCTCCAGATTTCTATTTCTTGTCCTATGGATAAAATCCTGCTATCCTGAACTTCTTTTATTTCTTGGAATGAAATAGCTTCATTTCTGGGCCATCACATATTGTTTCTCCTACCTTAAATATTTCCTGGTCATCTTGTACTCAGTGTTTAAATCTTGATGAAGAATTATCATTTTTCCAGAAAAAAGCATTTGCTTTCCAGTGGTCAGCATGTCTGTATGTGATGTCACCTATGAGGCTCATTTTATTTGTCAGTTTGGAGGGTGGTTTGGATGAGATTAACATTTAAATAGTTGAACTTTGAGTAAGCAGTTACCCTCCATAATATAGGTGGGAATTGTCTGTTAATTTGAAGGTCTGAATGTGTTACAGACCTGGGGGCCTTCTGGGAAACAGATGCAGTGTGAAAACCTCCTTTTCAAACCCCTATTCGTGCAATCAAGTCAGAATAGAGTAACAAGAATGAGTTTATAGAAGGAATAGGAAAAGAGAAAGGGGGATATTCTCAAGGGAGAGAGTGGGTCCTCTCAGGTGAGATAATTTACCTCTCATTTACTTCAGTTTTAGTGGAGTTCCCATGGAAGTTTCCACAGAGTCCCACCCAGGTCTACCCCTTGACTTTTGACTGACAGCAAGGTGACATCAGACTTTCAAGTACTTTTTGCCATGACAATGCTAGGTTAGGATTCATGTTGAAGTAATTATTAAAGTATGAAATATAATTTGCACTAATTCAGTCCTCTCCTCATCCCTCTCCTCCTCCCTTCCTCCTATTCCTTTCCCTCTAATCTACTTATCTTTGTACTATTTATTTATAGTTTCTTTTAAAATTAGTGACTGTGGATGTACATGATGGTGAGGTTTTTTGTGGTATATTCATGTATGTATTTAGGAAAGTTAGGTCAGATTCATTTCACTGTCTTTTCCTATCCCATCACCCTCCTTCCCATTATTTCCTCTTTGTCCCCGAGAGCAGCATCAGCTAGGAAAAAGTTTGCCTTTTTGAGATTACATATATAAATTAAAGGGCCAGATAGGCGGTTCAAAATGGTAGCTGAATTTGATCCTTCAGTCACCAGATCCCCAGAAGCACAAGTTGAACAGCTATTCACATACTCAGCTACTTTTCCAATAGCTAAGGAAATAGGATGAGGGAACATAGTGCCTGCTTTTAATATAATAAAACTGAAAGACATACTGAATGAAGAAGGCAGGAAAGAAAAAGTTGCTTATGTTGTCCCTTTTACAACTCCAAGAAACATAGAATGAAGAAAGATTCTTCCTGCTTTGGGGAAAGAGAGAATTAAGTCCAGACCTTAGACTTGAAACCCAGTACTAAGCCAGCTTTGGTGAAACCAGTATGAGGCAAAGCCTCATGACCATTATTAGGTATGAGGAAAACACCCAGAGACTGAGCCAATAAAATTCCATGCACCCATATGAATAAATGCTTTCCCTACCCTTTCCCCAACCTCATTCGAAAGAGCAAAGAGTTAAACTCTGCTAGAGGAGGGCACAGAAGCTTGTACAGAGCTTTGTGTTAGATCTGAGTACCAGTTTGCCATTGTGAAACCTATCATTCAACAGAAACTAAGGGCCCCTCAGGCAAGTCAAACCTCACAAATGGAGACTTTAGACTGGCCTCAGTGTTAGAACCACACACATTGATGAGACAGACTCAAGTTTTGGCCTACGTAAGTTCCAACCTTGGAGTGGGCCTGGGACACATCTGCCCTCCTCTCTCAGTCCCCTATGGCTGTAAGATTCAAGTATAACTCAGCTTACCTTTAGCATTGTTGATCAGGGGACTGTGTTCTCCAAACTCGGGCATCATAACTATAGCAAGACTAACTATTGCAGATGTGGTTCTACAACTGTCTCAGCACCAAACACACATCTGTCATCCAGTGGATAGTCCTATGTTGGACTGGATCATGATGAGCTGCAGTGTTGACTTCAGTGTACCCTTGAGACTGTGCAGGTCCTTATACCTATGATACTCAGGTTCAGATCAATTTAACATCAATCTGTATGGTCAAGGGGCTGACTTTAACAATAGGACCCTGAATTAAAGCAACACATCATGGTGCATTTGCTGGTAGTAGAACAGTCTAGTATGCACAAGACTTTCCTCTGGAAATTAATGCTGGCCTGGTAAAACATCTGGCACATCCTTTTGACTTCTATTCCCAGGTCTTTGTGCATCTGAAGCCTCCGGAATATTCCAATTTCAGGAGAAGACACATGGCCCTAGTCTATCAGACTTTTTTTTTTCCAAGCTAGCATTAACTCTGGCTGGTTGTGGTCTTGGACCAGGAGTCCATCTCAGAATACAAGCAGACCATAGCAGTGTTGGCCTTCATCCTACCCAGTGTTGTGATGATCTTGGGCTGTGGGGTCAGGGTGTGACACAGTTTGGTAGCATTGATAACCACAGATATAGGATACTGGGGCTCATCTATTCATGGTAACATTACCTATATCTCATATGATGCTCAGTGCCTTACCACATATTTAGTAATGATAGGCAAAGAATCTGGGCCTATGCAGATCCAGGGAGAGGTTTGTGGGGACAGATCACTCTTTTTATTTTATTGGTTCTTTTATACATGACAGTGGGATCCATTTTGACATAATAATATAAATATAGAATATATCTTATTTTAATTCAGACCCCAGTACCTCTCCTTCCCTTTCCCTTTCCCCAACTCATGTTCCCTTCCCTCTATTGATCTTTCTGCCATTCTAAGAATTCTTGGTATTTTGTGAACAACACACCAACAAGGTGTTTGGGGCAAACCTGAAGTTGGATAGCCCTCTGGTAATGAAAAAGTGGCAACATGACAACAGCAGACTCCCAGCAAACATAGACCTGGGTACCATCCACGGAAGAAATAGCAGAAATGAATATGAAATCAGAGGAAATTAGCAGCTTGCTTAGAATTTTTGTAGAGTCAAGGGAAAAAAAAGCCAAATTTGAAAGACTAAAATAAAACCTAAGCCTAAAAACCTAATCAACTATATAGGGTCAACTCAACAAGAGCATATTCTAAAGATATAATAAGCACTTAATATCAGGGGAACCAAATATAGAGATCAAATTTTAATAGACAAAGGGAGAAATAGTCTCCAGTAAATGATAGTTAGAGACTTTAACACATCACTTTCAGCAGTAGAACTATCATTCAAACAGTCAAAAAAGAAAAAGCAGATGTAAATTGCACTATAGACAAAATTGACTGAAGAGATACATACAGAATATTCCATCTAACAGCTGCCGAATTCACATTAGTCTCAGCACATGACACAGTCTCCAAAATAGATCACAAATTAAGCCACAAAAGAACTCTCATTTTTAAATGGATATTCTTTTAAGTATATTTGCTTAACACAAGTTAATAAAACCAGAAGTCAGTATAAAAACTTTGTGAACTATAAAAGTATGTGACAGTCATACATTTGAATGATCAAGGGAGAACTCAACATGGAAATTTTTAAAAAATGAAATGAATGAAATTGGAGACAGCATACCCAAAGTTAGGAAATACTGGAAAAATCAGTAGTAAATTGGAAGCTTATAGTAATCAATGCTTATATCAAAATAGAAAGATATTAAATAAATGCTGTATCACTGCATATCTAGGAACTAGTAAAGCAACAAACTAAAATCCAAATTAGTAATAGGAAAGAAATAATGAAGATCAGTGCAGAAGTAAATAAAATGGAGACTGAAAAAAATATAAAAGATTACAAAAGACAAGTTGTTCCAAATAGAATAGACAAACTCTTAGACTAAGCAAAAGAGAATTTTCAAATAAATAAAATCATAGATCAAAAGGTGGGGGATTACAGCTGACACCACAGATTATTAGAGATTATAATGAACAACTGTATGCAAACAAATTTCAAAACTTGATGTAATGTACATATTCCTAGATACATATATCTCATCAAGAGTAAATAAGGAAGAAATAGAAAACCTGAACAGACCAATAACAAGTAAGGAAATTGAATCAGGAAAAAAAAAAACCTACCATCTAGAACTAGATGGCTTCCCTGATTAATTCTACCATACATTTAAAAGAACTCGTACCAATTCTACTTAAGTTACTCCAAAAAGTAGAACATGAAGCAATTCTTCCAAATGTAATTCTATAAGGCGATTTTCTTGGCTCCTAAAACCAAGGAGCTGCACAATTATTGTCTAATATGTATGGCAGAAATAGATGCAAAAATTCTCAAGAAAATGCTAACAAGCTGAATCCAATAGCACATTAAAACTTTTATTCCCTATGATGAAGTTCAAAATGTTCCATAGATGCAAGGATAGTTCAATATATTCAAATCAATATATAGGATACACTATGTCAACATAATGAAGGGCAAAAACCATATGGTGATCTCAATTGATGCAGAAAAGATATTTGAAAAAAAGTTTTACATCCCTTCATGATAAAAATGCAAAATAGGCATACAGGAAAGCATAACAAAGGCCATTAATAATAAGCCAACAGCCAATATTACACTTAATGGGGGAAAGCTGAAAGCTTTCTCTCTAAGATCAGGAATAAAACAAAGATACCCACATTCGCTGCTTCTATTCAACATATTTCTTATAGTTTGAATCATATAACCGTGGATTGAAAATCCTGTAACCATGAGACAAAATGAATCTTTCCTTCTCCCCTAAGTTGTTTTTCCCAGATATTGAGTCACAGTGATAAAAAGCTGACTAACACATCTGTGCTGGAAATCCTTACTATAGTAATGAGTCAAGAGAAAGAAATAAAAGGAATCTAAATTAAATTCAAATTGAAAAAGAAGTCAAATTGAATTTAGCAAATTTGAAGAATACAAAATCATATTGCAATAGCAAGTTATCTAAAATTGAAATAAAGCAATCCCATTTGCAATAGCCCAAAAGGAAGTACCTGAAAAATAAATTTAACAAACGAGATGAAAGATCTCTACAATGCTATTTACAAAAGTTGAGGAAAGAAATTGAACAAAAATATGAAATATATTCAGTATTTATGAATCAGAAGAATATTATTAAAGTGAACATGCTACCTATAGCCACTTACAGATTCAATGTAAACCTTATCAAAATTTGAAGGACATTCTTCAGAGAACTGCAAAAAAACTAATTTGTATGTGTAACCACATTAAACTATGAATAGTTAAAGCTATATTGAGGAAAAAGAACAAAGGTCAGGACACACCTGACCTCAAAACATATTACCAATCTTTGATAATAAAAACAGCATGGTATTGGCATACAAACAGACAGAAGAATACAAAAGAATGGAAGGCCTATAGTTAAACCCACAGTCTACAGGCAACTGATTTTCAACAAAGGTGTTAATAATATGCAGTGGAGAATGAACAGTCTAGATTAAATTGTGCTATGAAATTTACATATTTATATACAAAACAGTGAAATTAAACCACATATCTCAGCACATACAATAGAAGATTAAAATGGATTAAAGACTTAACAAAAGATCTTACACTATGATAGTCCTGGAATCAAAGATATAAACATGCTTTAAGACATTGGAATGGGCAAGGATTTCTTGGACAAGACCACAAAAGCTCAGAAATTGAAAGAAAAAGTAGACAAATGGAATTACTAAAAATGAAAATGCTGCTGCATGGCAAAGTAAACAATGGAGTGCAACAACAGCCCATAGAGTGGGAGAACCATAAAACCATACAGCTGACAAGGGTTTGATATCCACAGCATATAAAGAACTCCAGAAACTCAATAGTGAAGTCAAAACAAAACCAAAACAAAAAACCAGATAGCTCAATTAAAATATGAGCAATTGGGCTGGGGTTGTGCCTCAGTGATGGAGTGCTTGCCTTTCTTTTTGAGGCACTGGGTTTGATTCTCAGCACTGCATATAGATAAATTATTTAAAAAAAATAGGTACATTTACAACTAAATGAAATATTTTCTTTTTAAAAAATGGGCAATAGCCAAATATGGTATTGCATGCCTGCAATACTAACCACTTGTAGGCTAAGGCAGAGGGATCACAGATTCAAGGCCAGCTTCAGTGACTTAGCACGGCCCTAAGCAACTTAGCGAGATCCTGTCTCAAAGTTTTAAAAACTAATAATCAAAATGACTAGGGATATAGCTCAGTGCTATAGCACCCCTAGGTTCAGTCCCCAGTATCAATCAATCAATCAAGCAATGGCCATCAAGGGGAAATACTAAAGAATAATATTGGAAAAATCATATTGTTATATTGTGTGCATGTATGAATATGTAACAACAAATCCAACCATTATGTACAAGTACAATGCACTAATAAAAATATGGAAGAAATGGGCAGTACATTAATTAGATATTTCTTATCAGAATACAGTCAAATAGCCAGAAGAAACAAAAAATGTTCAACATTAGTAATTGCTGTCCCCAACCTGTGCAGGCAGCGAAACTTAAGGTCACTTGTGTGAATTTCCAGGGACACCAAATAAAACTCAAACACTTTACCTTTAAACAAGCTTCTCCATTCTTGGCCTCAGGCTCCCCAAATGGAGAGCAAGATAAACTCATGAGAGGCTGGTGAGGAAGATCAAGCCCATTTGGAAGTGGGCTTTTATGGGGGAACTTTGTTATTAGAAAGTTCTATCCAAAAAAGACCAGAAGAGGCAGGGTTACAAGGGATAGGTGAGTGTAATTCAACCCAAGTGTTGTCACCTACATCTGAAAACATGCCATCAACTTCCTGAACCTGGAGAACACCCAAGTCACTATGAAATGTAGTGAATGGTCAGAGCCTCTTGCTTCAGGATGGAAGGTGCAGGTCATTCATAGTGGTACCCCACATATTCCCTCTTCTTTCTTTGCAAAAGCAGGTGATGGTTCACTATTTCGAGTCCTGGAGTCCTTGTTTTGAAGGCTCATCCTACAATTACAATACAATAGAGAATTAGTAGCAAAGAGAACAATACAAGGATATACCATGTAGAATGTTTAAGAATGTTTCCAGGGTTAAAACCCTTCAATTCTTTAAGTTTTTGATCAGCTAAAGAAGTAGGAGCCAACAAATCAATCTTACTTTTTTGTATATCTTGAATATGATGATGTAGCTCCAAAAGATCCAAGCTGTTATTATTTTGCCAAATACCCAACAAATGGTTTTTAACCTTCTTCCAATTCCATTGGGAAGCATTGTATTTGGCAGCAGTAACACACACAAACTTATAGCTAGTGTGACATTTAAGTCTTTCCTTGAATTTTAAAGCCAAAAGTTCATTACCAATATTTATGAAAGTAGCATCTAAGGCATTAACTTAGTCTCAATCCTTTCATCAATATTTATTTGATTAGAAGAGCCTTGGAAGTATGCTGAGCCAAATTATTAAGAAAATTTTCATGTTGAATATTTTGAGATATGGCCACCAAATCTGTGATCATTGAAGCAATAAATATTCATTTTTATGTAAGCTAGAAGCATTTTGATGATGCAAAGAATGTGAAGCTTGTGCACAGTCATACAAAGACATTTCCTGACTAACAGCAACCAATTTTTCAATCTTATCATTACCTGAGGTTAGAGGCCCTGAAAGATTAGTGTGGACCTGTATGTGGCCTATAAAACATGGGTGCTTTTGCATTTGCACCATCCTTTGTAGGGTATGAAACAAATTGAAAAACTCTTGTAATGATGTATACCCAATAATTAAATTTTCAATATTGTTTGTAACTCCAACTGTATATATGCTGCCAGAATAAATATTTATGGGCTCATTTTCAAAATGACTTACAGCACAAATGAGAGCTTGAAGATCTGCTCGTTGGACAGAAGCATATGACATTTGTATTACCTATGCATGAGCATGACTATAAAAACCTGCTTTACCTGAGCTTGAGCCATAAGTGAATACTGTTAGTGCATTATCTATTGGTTGTGCATGTACAATCCTTGGAAATATGAATGGAGTTACCAATCCAAATTAAATAATTTTATCACAAGGATAAAGACTCCCTATCTGACCAGGAAAATTAGCAAAGGCTACTTTCCAAAAATTAGAAGTTTGAAAAAGCCAAGCATGGAATGATTATAATATTAGGTTCTGATTCAACTAGCTGTAAAACTCTTGTTCTGCCCTTTATAATTAATTGAGCAACAAAATCATGAAAAGGAGTTAATGACTTTTGAGGACAGGGCTAAATGAATCCACTCAATAACTTTCAATATTTGTCATATCATCCCTGTAGGAGCATAAGCAGTTGGAAATATTAATTGACATGTGGGCTCTTGTGGATTAATTCTAATAAGTTGAGAATTTTTAATAGCAATTTTATCTTTCCTCAAAGCCGTTCTCACTTCTGCTGTGAGCTGATGAGAAGAAGTTGGAGAAGGATCCCCTGTATCATCTGGAATAAAGGTCTCAAATCTGAAGTAGTTAGCTTTGAAGATGGCCTCAGCCAATTAATATCCCCTAATAATTTTTGAAAATTATTAAGGGTGTGCAGCTCCTTGACTCTTATTTGTAAATTTATGTCCTTCAATCACATGACCTATATATTGAAAAGAAGATGTTTTTTGTACCTTCTGAAGTGCACTGCGCAAACCCATTGCTGTGAGTGAAGTCTCCAATTGGGCAAAATTTTTTAAAAGTACATCTGGATTAGCATGAGCTAAAAGTATGTCATCCAGAAAATAAATAACATATGCATCAGGGAATTTTTGCCTCACAGGCAAGATAGCCTGTGCTACATAATTTTGACATAGGGTCAAACTGTTATGCATTCCTTGAGGCAACACTTTTCAGCAATATCTTTTAACTGGTTCTTTAAAATTAATTGCTGGGATACTAAAGGCAAACTTTTTACAGTCATCTGGGGGTAATGACCCACAGATTCCAGTGTAAACTCGCTGCAGTCCCATTTTAGGTATTAAATTTATTACCAGGGCTGGACATAAAAGTACCATTTGGGTGAAGCTGGCTGGTAATAGTGACTGAGCTGCCATGGCCAGGTCTGATGACATCAAAGTCTAGGACTCTGATTTCTCTTCCCGTGCACACTGCAGAGCCCCCATTGTTTGGGGGGCCTGGGGTAGGCCCTGTCTTTTGTTTTTTGGCCCTGAGGGAGGCAGAAGTGAGGTCAGAAATGATGGTGCCATATCTGTCCCCATCTCCCCTTGCCATGAGGTTTTCTGTCCAGTAGCATTGCCAGCATGAACTGGGAGAGGTCTCTGCCTATTGCGCAGATATTCACAGTCCTAAGCCAAATGCCCAGTCCTGCCACAATTGAAACAGCACCCTCAAGAACTGTGTCTCCAGGATTGGGGCTGGAGTACCTGTTTTAAAGCCCCAGCGAGCGTATAAAACCTTGTAATTTTGTGGGACCAACATCTACATAAAGGCAAATTAACTAAGAAACTGTCCCTTTCTTCTGATGGGGTTGGAGAATGACCTGACAAAATTATTGGCATTTTCAAATTCTAGCTGTTTGACTATGAACTCAGAGGCATTTGACTCTCTGATTGATCTGTTCACTGCTTGGTACAGGCGTGCCAAAAAAATCAGAGAATTGTTCTTCTAATTCCTGTTTAATCTGACTAAAATCCAATCTAGACTGATCCCAGGAAGATATTTCACACCAAGCCCTTTTGGCACATGCAGTGATCTGATCATAAATGGATAGGTCACAATTCAGTTGTCTCTCTGGGTCTGCAAATTCCCCAGTTCTCATTAACATCTCCAAAGGGGAATCAAAGCCTTGCCTCCTGCTCCTCTCAGCCTGTTTGGTGCAATAATCATTCCAATGAGATCACCAAAGGAGATAATCACCCCCGGAAAGGCAAGCTTTTGTCATAGAAATCCAGTCATTTTGGGGGTAAAGGCTCATGGCATAACGAATCAAGCAGGCTTTGCACAAAGGTTGAGTTTGGACCATAGGTACAGCAAGTGCTTTTGAGCTCCTTTACAGTCTTAAAAGGAACTGCAGCATGCTTTCGGACATGCTGGTTTTGTTTATTAATCTGCTCAAAGACTGCAAAAAGTTGAAAACCTGTAATGTCTTCCCCTGCTTCCTGTGCTATTCTAAGGCCACATTATAGGGGCATAAGCATGGTGACCACCAGTTCAGAGTAATTATTGAACCCCGTTCTCCCAGAGGAGAGCAGAGGAATCCAAATGGCAGGCACAGGGTCAGCTAGACATAATTTACCAAAACCCTCATTTAAGTCTTCCTCACCTTCTGACTGAGTCCCCTTAGATTGTGATTCTTTTCGTCAGTATATTCCTGACCATTTTTTCCTCTCCATTTTGAATCTGCCTCACAGGAATCCAATCAGGGCTAGTTTTCTCTCTGGAACATGCCCTTTGGTGCTCCTTTAAACATCTGGGTCTGTCTGGCTCAACAGAGACTGAACCTTTGGTCTTAGGTCTTGCTCTGAAGCCATCTGTCTGAAGTTTGTGAGCTGTAAAATGAGCAAAAATTGACTCTGCCCTCAGTCCCCCCACAGAAACAGAAAACCACTTGGAAGCAGCCTCAGGCCGTTTCTCTTACTCCAAACTCCCAAGGGCTCTCTAAGCCCTTTCAACAGGTCCTCAGCAGACCATTGATCCTGTTATTGATCTTCAAAAAGATACATTTCTAAAGCAGTCCAGACCTTCTGAACACTCTCTATTGTACTTTTAGATAGCTTGGCAGAGAGACAGTCTTTATACAATTTTCTTTCTATCCTCTCCCAAGTACACAATTCTGGTGAATCTTGCTCTCAAAACATGGGCATAGGTTGCTAACTGTTTTCAGGAACTGAGCCAGCTGGGCTCTCCTGACTTGTTTTCCTCTCGGGTTGATTATCTTCTCCAGTATTATTAATTACACTTCTTTATCTGAAGACATGAAACTGCCCATAATTATTTAATGTCCCTGGCTCTGAAACTGTCTGCTTCCTCTGTAACCCCCGCCCCCCAAAAAAACATGGTTCACTAAATTTCTATACACATTCTTTCAGTCAACCTGGAAATTCACGCCAAGCAGTCCCTTGTTCCAGGCGCCATCTGCTGCCCCCAACCCATGTGGGCAGCTGAGCTTAAGGTTGCTCATGTGAATTTCTAGGGACACCAAATGAAACACAAACACTTTACCTTTAAACAAGCATTAGGATGGCTTCTCCACTCTTGGTTTCAGGCTCCCCAAATGTGAGAGCAAGAGAAACTCATGAGAGGCTGGTGAGAGAGAGCAAGCCTGTTTGGAAGTGGGCTCTATGGGGGGGGGGGGGCGACCTTTGTTCTTAGAAAGTTCTATCCAAAACAGACCAGAAGGGGCAGGGTTACAAGGGACAGGTGAGTGTAATTCAACCCAAGGGGTGTCAACTACATCTGAAGACTTGCCCTCAACTTTCTGAACCTGGACAATGCCCAAGTCACTATGAAATGTAGTGATAAGTCAGAGTCTCTTGCTTCAGGATGGAAGGCATGGGTCATTCAGAGTGTCTCCCCACAAGTAATCATTAGGTAGATGAAAATCAAGCCCACAATAAAATGTCACTTTACTCCAATAAGAATCACTACATCAAAAAGACTACGTATCTCAAATGATGGCAAGAATATGACGAAAAGGAAACACTTTCACACAACTAATGGGAATTTAAATTAATAACTGCCATTTTGGAAAACATATAGTGGTTCCTCACTAAATTAATAGTAGAAATACCATATATAACCCAACCATCTTCCATGGGTACATGTTCAATGGAAATGAAATCAGTATGTCAAAAAGATATGAATTACCACTTCCATTGCTGAACTATTCACAATAGCCAAGAATTGGAAACAACCTTATTGTTTATCAACAGTAAGAAAGTATGTACATTATACAATGAGTTACTATTCAACCGTAACAAAGAATGATATCCAACAATGTGAATAAAACTGGAGATCATTATGTTGGGTCAAATAAACCATCCACAGAAAGACACATACCACATGATTTTACTCATATGTGGAATCTAATTATTTACTCTCAAAGAAGTCAAGAGTAGAATGGTGATTATCAGAAGCCTAAAAATGTAGGATTGGGAGACAGATGGGGTAAGGTTAATCAATGAGTACTAAGTTACAGTTACATAAGAGTAATAATTTCTAGCATGCTATCACATAGTAGGTGAATCTAGATGAAAATAATGTAGTGAATATTTCACAAAGTTACAAGGATGGTGGAATGTGATAGACATCATTATCCAAAGTACATGTATGAAGACACACATTGGTGTGTAATAAGAATTGTAATGCATTCTGCTGTCATTTATTTTTTTAAATCAATTAAAAAAGAAGAAAAAAAGAGAAAATTGTACCATAAAGAAATAATAAAAATATGAGGATACATATGTTTAGGTATGCAATGTGTACATATTTTAAAACATAACATGTTACACCATTAATGAGTAAAAGTTTTATGTTTCTACATGTCTGTCTGAAAGAAAAATAATGAAAGATTTCACATATAAGTGATATAACACAGCATTTGCCTTCTGAGACTGGCATATTTCAATTAGCATAATGTCTTCAAGTTTCATGCATGTTTTAACAAATGCCAATTTTTTGTTTGTTTTTGGATGAACAATATGCCATTTGTGGTGTGTGTTTGTGTGTGTGTGTGTGTGTGTGTGTGTGTGTGTGTGTGAGAGAGAGAGAGAGAGAGAGAGAGAGAGAGAGAGAGAGAGAGATCACATTTTCTTTATCCATTCATCTATTTATGGGCACTGAGATTGTTCCACATCAGGGCTGTCATGATTAATGCTGCCAGATTATCTTTGAGATACTGGTTGTATTTCCTGAGGATATATTCTCAGTGAGATTGTTGGATTTATATGATAATTTTATTTTTAATTTTTTTGTGGAAACTCCATGCACTTCATAAAAGATGTGCCAAATTACATCCCCAAAAGGAGTGTACAAGGGTTCCCTTTATTCCATACCTTAAACAATATTTATTATCCTTTGAGTTTCATTTTCTTTTCCTTTATCTTTATTTTATTTTGAAACAGGGATGTTGCCAAGCATGGCCTTTAGCTCCTGGGTTAAAGCTATCCTTCTGCCTCAGCCTTCTGAATAACAAGAACTATAGGCATGAGCCAATGAGGTTGTCTTTGATTTGATTTTTTAAAAATCATATTAGTTCTAAGGGCTTTGAAATGATATGTTTTGATTTGCATTTCCTTGATGATTAGTGATACAGTGATAGAGTACGTTTTATATACCAGTAGGTCATTTTATTTAAATTAAAAATAGAAATGTCTATTCAGGTTCTATGCCATTTAAAAAATAGGTTACTTGGAGTTTTGCTTTGAAATTTCAGAATTTCCTTATTTATTTTGAATATTAGTCCCTAATAATATCTGTGCTTTACAAATATTTCTTCTAAAATATATATTACCTTTTCATTTTGTTATTTTCTGTGATGTGCAAAATCTTTTTATACTTACTTATTTTTCTTTTGTTCCCTGTGCTTTTGGGGTCATATCCTCCAAAATATTGCCATGATGAGTGTTATAGAGCTTTATTCTGGTTTTCTTTTATTACTTACAGTTTCATGCCTGATTTTTAAGTCTTTAATTAATTCAAATATATATATATATATATATATATATATATATATATATATATATATATTTAAATTTTGTAGTTGTGTATGGACAGAATGCCTTTAATATATTTGTTTATTTTTATGTGGTGCTGAGGATGAAACCCAGTGCCTCTCACATGCTAGGCAAGTGCTCTGCCACTGAGCTACAGCCCCAGCCCTCAAATAAATTTTTAATATAAAATAAGACAAGAATCTTTTTTTATTATTTTACATGGAAATATCCTGTGTTTCCAATGTCATTCATTGAAGAAACTTTTTTTCTTGGCACATAGTCAAACAGTAGTTGACAATATATGCATGAGTATATTTCTGATCTTTCTATTCTACTTCATTGGTATATGTGTCTGGTTTTATATTGGTAATTACTGTTTTGGTCACTGTTACCTTGCTTTATATTTTAAATCAGGAATTGTTATCCCTCCAGCTTCATTATTTCTGAATATTTCTATGATTATTCAGTCTTTCCAGTACATAGAGATTTTAGGAATTTTATTTGTGAAAATCATATTGTATATCACTTCAGCTATTATAGATACTATATTTATGTGAATCTTCCAGTTCAAGACACAAGGTATCTTTCCATTCACTTTTATTTTCTTTGATGTTTTTCATCAGCGTTTTATAATTTTCACTATAGAGATCATTCAGTTCCTTGATTAAACTAAATACTAAGTATTTTATTCTTACATATGATTTTTATAAACATGATTGTTTTCTTAATTTCTTTTTCAAGCAATTAATTTTTATGCCATACAAACAAAATTAATTCATGCTATTCTTCAGTTCCTGTTACCTAAGAACTAATGGCCAGTGTTCAACTGAAAAAGTTCCAAAGCATGTATGATGAAAATAAAAAGACAGTGTGAAGAAAAATAGTGAAAAAAATAAACTTTCTAATATGGCACATTAAGAGGCACCCAGAACTCACATGTGTCTTCATGAAATCAAATTAAAACAACCAAGATGTAGCTAGTTGTTGAGGTGGGTGCTATGGGAGTATGCTGGTGTTCAGTAGTGGATAGATAGACTAAGACTTGGAGAAACTCAAGAGATATACTTAAGTGGAAAAGAGAAAGAAACAATATACTATACTACATTCAAATAGTAGTTCATCAGAAGAAGATATAGGTAAAAGAAGAAGAGTACCAGTGAGCACCACTGGTGCAGGATTTAGCACCCTGCAGAAATATAGGTTACATTGGTAGTATTCCAATGATTTGTGTGACAAACTGGTTATGGAGAAGTTTGCTGTACTTCCCAGCATATTTTCATTGTGCTATAATGAGGAACCCACTTGAAAAGGGCCTATTGTCTCTATTTACTGAATTTACTGCTTTGGGAGTATATATTTGCTCCCATATCTTATATTCTTATGTATAAAATCAAGGACACTAATGATATCACTGTACTGGTTCAGTGAGAAATGGCTACAATATTAAATTCAATTAATGGTAAATACTCTTACCAAACTCACTGAAAGTTCTTTGTAGAGGGAGACCACACTGTGGCATGTGGAGCAGCAGAATTTTTTTTCACTTTGGAACCTGTGGCTTGGCATGCCAGCCTTTGGAGTCAGGCTGGCACATGTGACCTACAACTGGGAACATCAGAATCATAGTTAGTGGATAGCAAAAACCTATCTAGGACAGATCTTTGAGATTGCAAAGCATTTCTTTTTGGTGTAATATGGGGTTGCAAGGCAGAGCTGGTGTTATCCTTGCTACCTGAGGGTACAGAACAAAAAGTTTCATGGAAAATAATTGGGTAATTCTCCATTCTGTGTTAGATGCTCAACACATCATGGTGTCAGTGTATATACTGATCTGGTGACTGACCACCAATTCATGACCTGTGCTGTTCTTGTCAAACAATGCAATTGTAACAACCAATTTGCTCTGACTTCCTTATTCTTTCTTCTTATTCTTTTTTTTAGTTGTAGTTCAACACAATATCTTTATTTTATTTATTTATTTTTTATGTGGTGCTGAGGATCAAACCCAGTGCTTCACACGTGCTTGGTGAGCACTCTACCACTGAGCTACAACCCCAGCCCCTTATTCTTTTTTTAATATATAAAAACCTAGAACCATTGGATACCATTTTGGGAATACTCATCCTAAGCAGCCAGAATTTGTATCCCCAAGTGATCAACCTCACATTGACTTGAATAAATCTTTCTTCTTGCACGCATTGTGCCTGAACTCATCTTTTAGGTTGAAAAATTTTAAAAAATGACCATTAAGAAACATAGGGGCGAATAGTCCATACTAGAGTTGACCTCTCAAGATTCATGCTTCTAGTTCACACACTCCAAACCAAATCTACTTTGTATGACATGTGTAGAAGATTTAATAATGTCCCTCAAAAGATACCCCAGTCCAAATGCTTGGAAACTGTGAATGATGTCTTATCTGACAAAAAAATTATACAGTAGATTAAGATAAGGGTTTTAAGAAGAAAAAATATCCTAATTATCCATATGGATCCTAAATGTAATCATAACTGCTGTTGTAAGAAGAAGGCACAGGACATGTAATTATAGAAGCAGAAAGCAATGTGATGGTGAAGCAAAATGCTGCATTACTACCCTTGGAGATGAAAGAACAGGCCTTGAGCCAAATAATGCAAGCAGCACAGCTCTAGAAGCTGGAAAATTCCAGGCAATAGGTTATCTCCTATAACTTATAGAGAGGTATACTGATGCTACCTACAGCTTGATTTTGATCCATTTAAATTTGTTTCGATCTCTGGTCTCTAGAACCATAAAAGAATAAGTTTGCATTATTTAAAATTCCAAGTTTATGGTAAACTGTTGCAGCAGCAAGAGGACATTAGTGGAACAAACTCCAGAAAAAGCCTCAACTTTGGTCTGTTAAAGACTTGAACAAAATCTAACATAGTTTCTAAAAGTTCAAGGAATGCATCCCTAGAATAACTCTAGAACACTTCAAAATGTTTGCCTGAAAAAACCTCAAGGCTGCTAAAAGAATTAATTTGTTCAGTCCAACATCTTGTTTTTGAGCCCCAAGCTAACTTGAGGTTCCAGTACCAGAACTGTCTTAAGTGAAATGAAAGAGAGCTAGATGTGAGTGTTTAGAGAGTACCTTTCATGGGATTATTTTTTTTATTTTTTATTTATTTACTTTTTTGGTGCTGTGGATTGAAACCATGGGTGTTTAACCACCAAGCCAAGTCCCTAGCCCTGTTTTATATTTTATTTAGAGACAGTGTATTGATGAATAGGTTAGGGCCTCACTGGTGAACCTGGCTTTGAACTTGCCATCATCCTGCCTCAACCTCCCATGTTGCCGTGATATTTCTTTTACTTGATGGATGGCCTAATGCCTCATCTTCTGATTCAGGGGCTTCCTCACATAAAAATCATGAATATACTGGCAGATACCATTATGGCACATATAGCAACAGAAAAATAGTTTTCTTACAGCTTGTAAATTCAATTTTTCCATTTCCTCCTTAAGTTTTTAATTAAAGTTGAAGAACCTGACCTAGAGTGAACTATATGTAGTAAGAAAAAATGTAGTTTTCTTTCTTCCTTTTATTTAATTGATTTTATTTTTTTAAATACATGACAGTGGAATGCATTACAATTCTTATTACACACATAGAGCACAATTTTTCATATCTTTGTATATAAAGTATGTTCATGCCAATTCATGTCTTTATACATATACTTTGTTTTTTTGCATTATAATTCTTATTACACATATATACCACAATTTTTCATATCTCTGTATATAAAGTAGGTTGACACCAAATTCATGTCTTCATACATGTACTTTGGATAATAATGTTCATCACATTCCACCATCCTTGCTAATACCCTGCCTCCTCCCTTTCCCTTTCATCCCTCTTCCCTATATAGAATTCATGGATTCCTCCCATGCTCCCCTCCCTACTGCACAATGACTCAGCCTCCTTATATCAGAGAAAATACTCAGCATTTGTTTTTGGGGGATTTGCTAACTTCAATTAGCTTTATCTTCTCCAATGCCATCCATTTACCTTCAAATGCCATGATTTTATTGCTGAGTAAAATTCCATTGTGTTTATATACCACATATTTTTTATCCATTCATCCACTGAAGGGCATCTAGGCTGGCTCCACAGTTTAGCTGTTGTGAATTGTGCTGCTGTGGCTGTGTTCCTGAAGTATGCTGTTTTTAAATCCTTTGGGTACAGTCCAAGGAGAGGGAAAGCTGAGTCAAATGGTGGTTCCATCCCCAGATTTCCAAGGAATCTCCATACTGCTTTCCATATTGGCTGGACCAATTTGCAGTCCCACCAGCAATGTATACCAATGTATACCTTTTTCCCCACATCCTGGCCAACACTTATTGTTGTTTGTTTTCATAATAGCTGCCATTCTGACTAGAGTGAGATGATATCTTAGAGTAGTTTTGATTTGCATTTCTCTGATTACCAGAGATGATGAGCATTTTTTCATATATTTGTTGGATGATTGTATATGCTCTTCTGAGAAGTGTCTGTTCAGGTCCTTCGCCCATTTGTTGATTGGGTTATTTGGTTTTTTGGTGCTTAGCTTTTTGAGTTCTTTATATACACTAGAGATTAGTGCTCTATCTGATGTGTGAGGGGTAAAAATTTGCTCCCAGGGTACAGGCTCTCTACTAACCTCACGGATTGTTTCTTTTGCTGACAAATAACTTTTTAGTTTGATTCCACTTCACTTAATGATTCTTGGTTTTAATTCTTGTGCTATAGGAGTCTTATTTAGGAAATTGGGCCCTAATTTCACATGATGAAGATTAGGGCCTACTTTTTCTTCTATTAGACGCAGAGTTTCTGGTTTAATTCCTAGGTCCTTGATCCATTTTGAGTTAAGTTTTGTGCACAGTGAGAGAGATGGGTTTAATTTCATTTTGTTGCATATGGATTTCCAGTTTTCCCAGCACCATTTGTTAAAGATGCCATCTTTTCTCCAGTGCATGTATTTGGCACCTTTTCTAATATAAGATAATTATAATTTTGTGGATTAGTCTCTGTGCCCTCTTTTCTGCACCATTGGTCTACCTCTCTGTTTTGGTGCCAATACCATGCTGTTTTATTACTGTTGTTCTGTAGCCTGGTTTAAGGTCTGGTATAACGATGCCACCTACTTCACTCTTCCTGCTAAGGATTGCTTTAGCTTTTCTGGGGCTCTCATTTTTCCAGATAAATTTCATGATTGCTTTTCTATTTCTATCAGAAATGCCATCGGGATTTTGATTGGAATTGCATTAAATCTGTATACTGCTTTTGGTAGTATGTTCATTTTGATAATATTAATTATGCCTATCCAAGAGCAAGGTAGATCTTTCTGTCTTCTAAGATCTTTTTTGGTTTCTCTCTTCAGGGTTCTGTAGTTTTAATTGTATAAATCGTTCACCTCTTTTGTTAAGTTGACTCCCAAGTATCTTATTTTTTGAGGTTATTGTAAATGGGATAGGTTTCCTCATTTCCTTCTCAGAGGATTTGTCACTGATATACAGAAATGCCTTTGATTTATGGGTGTTGATTTTATATCTTGTTACTTTGCTGAATTCATTTACTAGTTCTAGAATTTTTCTGGTGGAGTTTTTTGGGTCTTCTAGGTATAGAATCATATCACCAGCAACTAGTGCTAATTTAATTTATTCTTTTCCTATACATATCACTTTGATTTATTTATCTGTCTAATTTCTCTGGCCAGTTTCAAGAACTTTGTTGAATAAAAGTGTTGAAAGAGGGCATCCCTGTCTTGTTCCAGTTTTTTAGAAGGAATGCCTTCAAGTTTTCTCCATTTAGAATGATGTTGGCCTGAGGCTTAGTGTAGATAGCCTTTATGTTGAGGTATGTTTCTGTTATTCCTAGTTTTTCTAGTGTTTTGAATGTAAAGGGGTGCTGTATTTTATCAAAAGCTTTTTCTGTGTCTATCAAGATAATCAGATGGTTCTTTAAGTCTATTGATGTGATAAATTACATTTATTGATTTCCATATGTTCAACCAACCTTGCATCACTGGGATGAATCCCACTTGATCATGGTGCACAATCTTTTTGATATGTTTCTGTATTCAATTTGCCAGAATTTTATTGAGAATTTTTGCATCTATGTTCATTAGAGATATTGGTCTGAAGTTTTGTTTCTTTGAAGTGTCTTTGTCTTGTTTTATAATCAAGGTAATAATGGCCTCATAGAATGAGTTTGGAAGTGCTCCCTCTTTTTCTATTTCCTGTAATAAATTGAAGACTATTGGTATTAGTTCTTCTTTAAAGGTCTTGTAGAACTCTGCTGTGTATCCATCCAGTCCTGGGCTTTTCTTGGTTGGTAAGCTTTTGATGGATTCTTATATTTCCTCACTTGATATTGGTCTGTTAAAATTGTGTATACCTTCCTGACTCAATCTGGGCAAATCATATGACTTAAGAAATTTGTTGATGCCTTCAATGTCTTATATTTTATTGGAGTATAAGATTTCAAAATAATTTCTAATTATACTCTGTATTTCTGCAGTGCCTATTGTGATATTACCTTTTTTATCATGTATGCTGGTAATTTGAGTTCTGTTTCTCCTTCTCTTTGTTACCGTGGCTACGGGTCTGACAATTTTATTTATTTTTTCAAAGAAACAACTTTTAGTTTTGTCAATTTTTTCAATTGTTTCTTTTATTTCAATTTCATTGATTTCAGCTCTAATTTTAATTATTTTTGCTTCTATTGCTTTTGCTGCTGAGTTGTCTTTTTTTTTCCTAGGGCTTTGAGATGTAGTGAGAGGTCATTTATTTGTTGACTTTTTCTTGTTTTAAGGAATGAACTCCATGCAATGAATTTTCCTCTTAATACTGCTTTCATAGTGTCCCAGAGATTTTGATATGTTGTGTCTGTGTTCTCATTTACTTCTAAGGATTTTTTTAATCTCCTCCTTGATGTCTTCTGTGACCCATTGTTCTTCCAGTAGCATAATGATTAGTCTTCAGGTGATAGAGAAATTTTTATTTTTTATTTAGTACTTGATTTACAATTTTATTTTCTTATGATCTGATAAAATGCATGGTAGTATCTCTACTTTTTGTATTTGCTAAGAGTTGCTTTGTGGCATAGTATATGGTCCATTTTAGAGAAGGATCCATGCACTACTGAGAAGAAAATGTATCAACTTGATGCAGGTTGAAATATTCTTTATATGTCAGTTAAGTCTAAGTTATTGATTGTGTTATTGAGTTCTATAGTTTCTTTATTCAACTTTTGTTTTGAAGATCTATCCAGTGGTGAGAGAGGTGTGTTAAAGTCACCCAAGATTATTGTGTATTGGTCAGTTTGACCCTTAAACTTGAGAAGAGTTTGTTCTTTGAACATAGCTGCACCATTGTGTAGGTCATATATATTTATGATTGTTATGTCTACTTGGTGTATGGTTCCATTGAGCAGTATGTAATGGTCATCTTTATCCCTTTTAATTAACCTTGTCTTGAAGTCTACTATATTTGATATGAGTCTGTAAACATGTGCTTGCTTCCACAGTCCATGTGAGTGATATATTTTTTCCCAACCTTTTACCTTCAGCCTGTGTATGTCTTTTCCTATCAGATGAGTGTCCTGAAGGTAGCACATTGTTGGGTATTTTTTTAAAATCCAATCTGCTAGCCTATATCTTTTGATTGATGAACTCTTTCTCTGTCATTTTTTTTCTGCTGTAGCTGCCAATGCTTCTAGTGATGTGTTGTCTTGATTTGTTTGTGGTACTCTCTTCCCTTGTCTTTTCATGTTGCTCATGTGTCTTCCTTTTCATCTCTGTGTATCTGGTGTGTTATTGTTTTTACCCTATAGATGTGTAGGGCTCTTGTAGGGTTCCAAGACCTCTCCTGCTCAAATGGTGATCTGATCTGATAGCCATGCCCACCACAAAATGACGAGGGAGGAAGGTTTTTTCAAGAATGAGTTAGTCTGCTTTCCAGCACCAGGTTGTCTGGTGATGTGGGTGGAGCTGGGTGATGGCCTTGTGCTCTGGATAGGTAGCAGCTGAGTGACTTGCATGGGAGCAGTGCACAGTATGGAATTCTGCAGAGGTGATGATGAGTGGTTCTTCTTTGTGAGCCTTGCATGAGCTAGAACTGTGGGTTTTGGGTCCAGAGTTCAGAGACTTACTCGAGCCTGAAGGCTCTGATTTCTGCATGGGTGGTCCTAGTACTGCTATTTTCTGCAAAAATCCACTGTATAGGGGTCTTCTCACATTCTCTAAGATTTTGTATTCTGTCTAGGCAAGACCTTGTGGAGAAACTCCCTATCTGCTTTCTTGGTTTCATGCCACAGAGCATGACTTCCTCTATTCCACCATCTTTCCATCTACCTAGTCTTTATTTCTTTCTACTGGTAGAGAACACTGATTCCCTTTCTGTAGGGAGAAGACATATTCTGTCAGATTTTTTAATTATTTTACTTTTAGCTTCCCTTCATCACTACTCCAACCATGGAAGTAAAATCTTCATATATATAATGTACCCTATACTATCCTAATTTATAACTGCAAAGTACTTTGTAATTGCTGATTGAATGAAATCAATCATTTTGATAATATTGGTTATTGGTGACCCATTGTATTACTGTTGTGAAAATCCTTGAAATCTATTCATTCTATGTTTATGAAGAGACAAAACTTGATTGTTAAATGGAGAAATATTGGGGATAATCACCCCTTCTCTACATAGATTTTATATAGTGGGTTTCAATCCTTGAATGTCCCATTTACTTTAAATTGGGACATGTTTTTCATTTTATTTATTTATTTTTAATTTTTTAAATTATTCATGACAGTAGAATCTATTTTGACACATTTATAGAAACATGGAGTACATCTTATTCTATTTAGGATTCCAGTCTTGTGGATGTACATGATGTTGAGATTTATTTTGGTGAATTCATACATGTATATAGGGAAGTTATGTTAAATTCATTCCATTGTCTTTCCTGTTCCTTTTCCCCTCCTTTCTCTTTGTCTACTCTACAGAACTTCTCTTCTTCCCCTACCCCCTTGTTGTGTGTTAGAATCCACATGTGAGAAAAACCATTCAACCTTTGCATGTAAACCACCACTTTAACTAGAGAAGGTTGACCACATAGTTTCATTTGACCAAGGCACATTGTAAGTGTCAAATATTCAATTTAATATTACCCATTAAATCAGAGCATTCATGAAAATTATGGGATAATTTAGGGCAACAGGTACTATAATCATTGGAAATTTAGCAAGGCTATAAGTGCAATTTATGTGCATCATACTTATTTGTCTACTCTTATAGTTTCAGGGTTACAGGAATTACATTACTTTAATTTAGTAGGATCCCCAGTTATCATTGCAATTTGATCCCCTATGTTTATAAGACACACTTTACCAATTGATATATTTTCAGCAAAAGTTAATTTTACAAAAACCATTCAACACCCTTTTACTCTATTTATTTATAAATTATTTTAGTACATTCTGGATTTCCCATTCCAGTTGGGTGAAATTGTGTAGCTTTGTTTTGGTGAACATTTTTTTGCTCCTCCTTTCCTTGTGCTTTCTGTGTCTCTCTATGTCTCTCTTTCTCACTGTCTTTGTCTCCTCTCTTACCTTCTCCATCTTTTCTTCTCTCTTATTTTTTCTTTACCAAGTGTATTCAAGATAAACAAAATCAATAAAAGGGATCTATTATAAGGGATTGGCTACTACTAATGTCCAGCTTTATTTTATTTCTTGTCAGGGTAGGATCACTATCTCTCTGTTACTAAAACTCCAATTTACATGGGGCACTCAAAACAAATCTTGCCTGGGCACAATTAGTGAATTCTATCTGTAGAGTTGAGTTATTTTAGGCCAGCAATTTGAAGGGGCTAGGGTTTATTTAGGCCAGCAATTTGAAAGAGCTTGAACTGTTAAAATCTGTATTAGTGTTTGTTCAATCTTTACAGGCCAAAGTTGAGGCATAGTTGAGAGTATAGCTTAGATAATAATATATTTGGTGCCTCCTATTTATTAATTCTTGGTTTTAATTTATCAGCTTTAGGAAACCACTGAGAAAGTTATTTCCTGAGCATATGTGTAGGAGTCTTAATTATAGGCTTTCTTGTAGCAGTTGCAAAAGTTCTGGTCTAGTTCCTAGATCTTGATGCACTTTGAATTGACTTTGGTGCGTGGTGAGAGATAGGGATCTAGTTTTTTTCCTCAAACTGGATGTATTGATATTTATCTGTAGTATTATTTGAAATTGGATGTTGTGATGCCTCCTACATTGCTCTTAATGCTCAAAAAAGATTTGACTCTTCTAGGTCCATATTTTATTCATCCATATAAATTTTAAGAGTTTTTTCCTAGTTCTGTGAAGAATGCCATTAATTATTTCAATGAGTATTGCATTGAATCTATAGATCATTTTTGGTGTTATGGACATTTTAACAAGATCATCCAGGAACATGGAAATTTTTACCATCTACTAATATCTTCTTCAATATCTTTCTTCACTTTTCAATCATTTTTATTTTAATTGTCTTTGTACTCCTTTGTTAGGTTTATTCATTTTCTAAAGCTTTTGTGAATAAAACTGTTTTCTTGATTTTTTTCACAATGGATTCATTATTGGTGCATAGAAAACATAAATATTAAACAATATATATTAAACCATAATTTAATATACTGGTACTTTGTTGAATTCATCAGCTCTATAAATCCTCTGGTGAAACCTTGTTTCAGTTTGTATATTAAATGGGAAGAGACATTTACCTTATTCACCAGAAACAAGTACTATTGTGCAAAAGTTTATCATTTATAGTAAATTTCTTCATTTCTCTTTAGCATTAAATACACGTAGGGTGTTAGTTCAGATAGAAACATAGATTAACTGATTTTTTACTAAGGTGAATGTATTTGTATTATATATATATTCATGCAAATAGTCAACCATTTAGAAAAAAATTATAAAGTATATATTATTTTAAATTGCTATTTGAATATTTTTCTTAGCCCCTGTCTAAATTATAAATATTTTTCTTATCCTGGTTTTCATTTAGTCTGGACTCCTATGATGTTTAAATTAAAATTTTGTTGTCTTTTTATTTCTCTGTGAAATTATGCTTTGGAAAATTTATTTATTCTAACAGTAAGTGTAAGAATTCATTAGTTTTATGTTTTCCATCATATATGTCTACAACCTCACAATTTTAAAGGTTTTTATTGACCTTGATAGTCTGTTAAGGTATGGTTAAAAGTTGACTGCTATATATCCAAATGGTTGTGCTATCTCAACCAAAAATATATAGTTGCCAAAAATTAATGTAAGGGTTAGGGTTAGGGTTTAATTTAGAAGTAAGAACACTTTCAATAAAGCCAATTTCGTAAGCAATTTCTCCTATATCCTTTAAATATAATGCCAAAGGAATGTTTCTGTTATACTTCTTTTGTGCATGAATATGTTTTAATAACTTCTTCACTAAAAGTTATTTTTTAAACTGGTGAATTATAGTTATGTATGAGAGTAAAATTCATTATGAAATATTCATATATGTGCATAACACATAGTTTGTTGTATTTTTAATTTAGGAAGTAATCTTATGGAACTCTTTTGAAATTTTTATGTGAAATGGAAAATATTTCCTGTAAATGTTTCACATTTGTCTCACAATTACTAATTATGCCTTGGATTTCTACCTTATATTTTATTTTCTGAGAAGTGTTTTAGTTATACATGGCAGTAAGATCCATTTTAATATAATTATACAAGCATGAAATATATCTTATTCTAGTTAGGACCCCATTCTTTTTTTTTTTTTTTTTTCTGTATCATGAGCAATTTATTTCTTCCCTAGCAATTTTTACTACAAGTGATTTTCAGAAAACCACTCTTTTAGGAAACAATTCATATATATCCAAATGTGTACCACTTAAAACAACTCTGTTCACACCTGCCCAACAGTGGTGGACTGAAATATTCATTGGAACACATCAGATTTGGAATATAGGATTTTAGGGTGGGAGCGGCTCTTTCAGTCTCTGTTTGTAGAAGTTGTTTTGATCTTGAGCCTTGTGCCAGAGTAAACACATCTGTAGCTCATATTCCACAGTATCTTGGGGAAAAACAGTCTCAAATTTTGTTAAAATACAGTGTTAATTACGTTTTTAGCTTCCAGATATTCCTCTGAGATTTTACAGATACATTTTTAATTTTCAGCAAAGTCTTGAAGCTTGCCTTTAAGAAACCAGAGAGATGCAAAAGAATGAGCCCAATAAATGTTTGATGAATTAATTTTCTGAGTCATTACATTATTGACATGGATTTCTCATAAATAAAATTGTTCTAACTAAATCAGTCTGCTAGCTCTATAAATATTCTCACTTTTGTCTCCAAACAGTAAAAACCTACACTACTTCTGTTATTTAACCATATTATACAAAGCAAGTTTAAAAGAACATTGCAAAGTGGTTATATGGTACAAGTAAAATGAATTTTACACTTTCATTCATTAAAATATAGGATTACTCTGAGATAGGCACCACGCTAAATGCTTAAAATCCTAAAATGAAGATCACATTAATCCTCTTCTCTAGGAAAAATTATATAGAATAGTATAACTCTTTACATTATTTCCATTCATATTTTAAGAACATTACATTGCTCTGAGTAAATCCAAATCCAGAAAATTCAAATACTATAATCACATTCATTTTATCACATACATTTTATGTTTAATTTTTGGTGTCAATCTCTTTACATATTTTTCTTTGTCTAGTGGAAGAAATTTCATCTTCTAATGAAGGTCTAGATTATTACCGGATAAATATAATTCTTTTGAAGGTGGTCAGTGTTACAAAAAAAAAAAAAAAAAGAACTACAGAGAATGTTATACTTCATATTTGAAAGAATAAGAGTTAATGTTATACAATCTTTTCATTAGGAAATATTTGACATATGCAAAAATATTCAAAATAATAGATATATGTGTAGGCAGATAGTTATTTTAGAATCAGAATAGCATCCCTTTGGTCTATATTTAAAACCCAGCTCATCTAATTCCCTATGCAGTGGTGTCTGTGATAAGATAATACAGATACCATTGGTCAGGCAAAGTGATGTGAGGTTAGGGACCAAGGATTGCTAGAACAGTTCAGTTCTGAGATTATCTAAACCCACTGAAGGAGGCAAAGGCAAGTGAGTAACACAAATTTCTCAGAATACATTGCCATGAATCAAATCCAAAAGGTACCTTGAACTTGAGTCAAACATCAGCCTGAGACCAAAGGAGAAATTTGACACCAAAATGGTGTCTCTAAAGTCATACAACTCAAAACCATCAAATCAGCTGATTTGGTCAAACCACACTGTTAATATCTTCATCAAGTGCCACCAAAAGATGAAAGACTCAGAAAAAGCCAGGATTTCATGAATATGTATATTTTGGAGGAGGGTGCTATTTTTTTTTTTATTTTGGCTTTTTTCTTTTCCTTTCTTTTTCCTGTGCTAAGAATCAAACTCAGGACCTTAAGCATGTTAGTCAAGCACTATGCCTAATATAGTGAGCTATATCCCTAGCCCTCACAAAGAGTTAAACAAAATTTTTCCTTAGATTAAAATAAATAAAATTTTGGAGCCCTTTAAATTTTATTTTCAATGCGATTTCAAACATAAGTAATAAAGGTGTGGTATCATAGTTATGCATTTGTTTTGTTTAAACCCAGATTTTTTGTTGTGTATGGACAGGAATATAATGAACATGATGGAATTTGTTTTATGGCTTATCTTCAATATGAGTGAAGGATGGAATTTCTCTCAGAACTCAAAGTCACTAGAAAGTAGCCTTGCCATAGTGTCCCTATGATTATTGTTCTTTTTTTTTTTTTAATTTTTTATTGTTGACTGTTCAAAACATTACATAGTTCTTGATATATCATATTTCACAATTTGATTCAAGTGGGTTATGAGCTCCCATTTTTACCCCATATACAGATTGCAGAATCACATCAGTTACACATCCATTGATTTACATATTGCCATACTAGTGTCTGTTGTATTCTGCTGCCTTTCCTATCCTCTACTATCCCCACTCCCCTCCCCTCCCCTCCCCTCCCCTCTTCTCTCTCTGCTCCCTCTACTGACATTCGTTTGTCCCCCTTATATTATTTTTCCCCTTCCCCTCACTTCCTCTTGTATGTACTTTTGTATAACTCTGAGGGTCTCCTTCCATTTCCATGCATTTTCCCTTCTCTCTCCCTTTCCCTCCCACCTCTCATCCCTGTTTAATGTTAATCTTCTTCTCATGCTCTTCGACCCTACTCTGTTCTTAGTTACTCTCCTTATATCAAAGAAGACATTTGGCATTTGTTTTTTAGGGATTGGCTAGCTTCACTTAGCATAATCTGCTCTAATGCCATCCATTTCCCTGTAAATTCTATGATTTTGTCATTTTTTAATGCAGAGTAATACACCATTGTGTATAAATGCCACATTTTTTTTATCCATTCATCCATTGAAGGGCATCTAGGTTGGTTCCACAGTCTAGCTATTGTGAATTGTGCTGCTATGAACATCGATGTAGCAGTGTCCCTGTAGCATGCTCTTTTTAGGTCTTTAGGGAATAGACCGAGAAGGGGAATAGCTGGGTCAAATGGTGGCTCCATTCCCAGCTTTCCAAGAAATCTCCATACTGCTTTCCAAATTGGCTGCACCAATTTGCAGTCCCACCAGCAATGTACAAGTGTACCCTTTTCCCCACATCCTCGCCAGCACTTGTTGTTGTTTGACTTCATAATGGCTGCCAATCTAACTGGAGTGAGATGGTATCTTAGGGTGGTTTTGATTTGCATTTCTCTGACTGCTAGAGATGGTGAGCATTTTTTCATGTACTTGTTGATTGATTGTATGTCCTCCTCTGAGAAGTGTCTGTTCAGGTCCTTGGCCCATTTGTTGATTGGGTTGTTTGTTCTCTTGTTGTCTAATTTTTTGAGTTCTTTGTATACTCTGGATATTAGGGCTCTATCTGAAGTGTGAGGAGTAAAGATTTGTTCCCAGGATGTAGGCTCTCTATTTACCTCTCTTATTGTTTCTTTTGCTGAGAAAAAACTTTTTAGTTTGAGTAAATCCCATTTGTTGATTCTAGTTATTAACTTTTGTGCTATGGGTGTCCTATTGAGGAATTTGGAGCCCGACCCCACAGAATGTAGATCGTAGCCAACTTTTTCTTCTATCAGACGGCGCGTCTCTGATTTGATATCAAGCTCCTTGATCCATTTTGAATTCACTTTTGTGCATGGCGAGAGAAAGGGATTCAGTTTCATTTTGTTGCATATGGATTTCCAGTTTTCCCAGCACCATTTGTTGAAGATGCTATCCTTCCTCCATTGCATGCTTTTAGCCCCTTTATCAAATATAAGGTAGTTGTAGTTTTGTGGATTCGTTTCTGTGTCCTCTATTCTGTACCATTGGTCCACCCGCCTGTTTTGGTACCAGTACCATGCTGTTTTTGTTACTATTGCTCTGTAGTATAGTTTGAAGTCTGGTATCGCTATACCGCCTGATTCACACTTCCTGCTTAGCATTGTTTTTGCTATTCTGGGTCGTTTATTTTTCCATATGAATTTCATGATTGCTTTCTCTATTTCTACAAGAAATGCCGTTGGGATTTTGATTGGCATTGCATTAAACCTATAGAGAACTTTTGGTAATATCGCCATTTTGATGATGTTAGTTCTGCCTATCCATGAACAGGGTATATTTTTCCATCTTCTAAGATCTTCTTCTATTTCTCTCTTTAGGGTTCTGTAGTTTTCATTGTATAAGTCTTTCACCTCTTTTGTTAGGTTTATTCCCAAGTATTTTATTTTTTTTGAAGATATTGTGAATGGAGTGGTTGTCCTCATTTCCATTTCAGAGGATTTGTCGCTGATATACAGGAATGCCTTTGATTTATGCGTGTTGATTTTATATCCTGCCACTTTGCTGAATTCATTTATTAGCTCTAATAGTTTCTTTGTAGACCCTTTTGGGTCTGCTAGGTATAGAATCATGTCATCTGCAAATAGTGATAATTTAAGTTCTTCTTTTCCTATTTTGATGCCTTTAATTTCTTTCGTCTGTCTAATTGCTCTGGCCAGTGTTTCGAGAACTATGTTGAACAGAAGTGGTGAGAGAGGGCATCCCTGTCTTGTTCCAGATTTTAGAGGGAATGCCTTCAATTTTTCTCCATTCAGAATTATGCTAGCCTGAGGCTTAGCATAGATTGCTTTTACAATATTGAGGAATGTTCCTGTTATCCCTAGTTTTTCTAGAGTTTTGAACATAAAGCGATGCTGTACTTTGTCGAATGCTTTTTCCGCATCTATCGAGATGATCATATGATTCTTATTTTTAAGTCTATTGATGTGGTGAATAACATTTATTGATTTCCGTATATTGAACCAGCCTTGCATCCCAGGGATGAATCCTACTTGATCATGGTGCACAATTTTTTTGATAAGTTTTTGTATCCGAGTGGCCAGAATTTTATTGAGGATTTTTGCATCTAGGTTCATTAGAGATATTGGTCTGTAGTTTTCTTTCTTTGAAGTGTCTTTGTCTGGTTTAGGTATCAGGGTGATGTTGGCCTCGTAGAATGAATTTGGAAGTTCTCCCTCTTTTTCTATTTCCCGAAGTAGCTTGAAAAGTATTGGTATTAGTTCCTCTTTAAAGGTTTTGTAAAACTCTGCTGTATACCCATCCGGTCCTGGGCTTTTCTTAGTTGGTAGTCTTTTGATGGTTTCTTCTATTTCCTCAATTGATATTGGTCTGTTTAGGTTGTCTATATCCTCCTGACTCAATCTGGGCAGATCATATGACTTAAGAAATTTATCTATGCCTTCACTATCTTCTAATTTATTGGAGTATAAGGATTCAAAATAATTTTTGATTATCTTCTGTATTTCTGAAGTGTCTATTGTGATATTGCCTCTTTCATCCCGTATGTTAGTAATTTGAGTTCTCTCTCTTCTTCTCTTCGCTAGCATGGCTAAGGGTCTGTCGATTTTGTTTATTTTTTCAAAGAACCAACTTTTAGTTTTGTCAATTTTTTCAATTGTTTCTTTTGTTTCGATTTCATTAATTTCAGCTCTGATTTTAATTATTTCTTGCCTTCTACTTCTTTTGCTGTTGTTTTGCTCTTCTTTTTCTAGGATTTTGAGATGAAGTATGAGATCATTTATTTGTTGGTTTTTTCTTTTTTTAAGGAATGAACTCCAAGCAATGAATTTTCCTCTTAGAACTGCTTTCAATGTGTCCCATAGATTCCCATATGTTGTGTCTGTGTTTTCATTAATCTCTAAGAATTTTTTAATTTCTTCCTTGATGTCTTCTATAACCCATTGATCGTTCAGTAACCTATTGTTCATTCTCCAAGTGATGTATTCTTTTCCCTTCCTTCTTTTAGCATTGATTTTCAGTTCCATTCCATTATGATCAGATAGGATGCATGGTATTATCTCTACTCCTTTATATTGTCTAAGGGTTTCCCTGTGACATAATATATGATCTATTTTTGAGAAGGATCCATGTGCTGCTGAGAAAAAAGTGTAACTGCTTGATGTTGGGTGGTATATTCTATATATGTCAATTAAGTCTAGGTTATTAATTGTGTTATTGAGTTCTATAGTTTCCTTATTCAACTTTTGTTTGGAAGATCTGTCCAGTGGTGATAGAGGTGTGTTGAAGTCTCCCATGATTATTGTATGGTGGTCTATTAGACTCTTGAACTTGAGAAGAGTTTGTTTGATGAACATAGCTGCACCATTGTTTGGGGCATATATATTTATGATTGTTATGTCTTGTTGGTGTATGGTTCCCTTGAGCAGTATGTAGTGTCCCTCTTTATCCCTTTTGATTAACTTTGGCTTGAAATCTATTTTATTTGATATGAGTATGGATACTCCTGCTTGTTTCCGAAGTCCATATGAGTGATATGATTTTTCCCAACCTTTCACCTTCAGCCTATGTATGTCTTTTCCTATCAAATGCGTCTCCTGTAGGCAGCATATTGTTGGGTCTTGTTTTGTGATCCATTCTACTAGCCTGTGTCTCTTGATTGGTGAGTTTAAGCCATTAACATTTAGGGTTATTATTGAGATATGGGTTGTTCTTCCAGCCATATTTGTTTATTTATGTTACTAAACATGGTTTGTTTTCCTCTTTGATTATTTTCCCCCCTTTAGTGTCCTACCTCCCACTGTTGGTTTTCATTGTTATTTTCCATTTCCTCTTCCTGTAATGTTTTGCCAAGGATGTTTTGAAGAGATGGTTTTCTAGCTGCAAATTCTTTTAACTTTTGTTTATCGTGGAAGGTTTTAATTTCATCTTCCATCCTGAAGCTTAATTTCGCTGGAAACACAATTCTTGGTTGGAACCCATTTTCTTTCAGTGTTTGAAATATGTTATTCCAGGATCTTCTAGCTTTCAGAGTCTGTGTTGAAAGATCAGCTGTTATCCTGATTGGCTTACCCCTAAATGTGATTTGCTTCCTTTCTCTTGTAGCTTTTAAAATTCTCCCCTTATTCTGTATGTTGGGCATCTTCATTATAATGTGTCTAGGTGTGGGTCTCTTATGATTTTGCACATTCGGCGTCCTGTAGGCTTCTAGGATTTGGGGTTCTGTCTCATTCTTCAAGTCTGGGAAGTTTTCTCGTATTATTTCATTGAATAGATTGCTCATTCCTTTGGTTTGAAACTCTGTCCCTTCCTGTATCCCAATGACTCTTAAATTTGGTCTCTTGATGTTATCCCATATTTCTTGGATGTTCTGCTCATGGTTTCTTAACAGTCTTGCTGAGCTGTCTATGTTCTTTTCAAGTTGAAATACTTTATCTTCATTGTCTGATGTTCTGTCTTCTAAGTGTTCTACTCTGCTGGTAGTATTCTCAATTGAGTTTTTAAGTTGGCTTATTGCTTCCTGCATTTCTAGGATTTCTGTTTGTTTGTTTTTTATAACCTCTATTTCCCTGTATAGTTGATCTTTTGCTTCTTGGATTTGTTTATGTAATTCATTGTTGAAGTGATCTTTCATTGTCTGATTTTGCTGTCTGATGTCTTCCTTGAGACTCCAGATCATCTGAAGCATGTATATCCTGAATTCTTTATCTGACATTCCATCTGCTGCAGCTATTACCTCTTCTAATGTTGAGTTGACCTGCAATGCTTGTGGTCCTTTCTTTCCTTGTCTCTTCATACTGTTCGCGTTCCTTTCTACTTGGTGAAACTGTTGTGCTATTGAATTTTCCCCCTATATATTTATATTGGTCTTGTATAGTTGCAAAGTCTCCCTCGCAGGAGCGGGCGGCGGCTCTGTCCCTCTGCGGGCCGCTAGGCTTGTTCTGTCGGTGGTCACAGTTCTGTCTAGTTTGCAGGCGCAGGCAGCGGCACTGCCCCTCTGCAGGCCTCTGGGGCTGTACTGCCAATGGGTCGCAGGTGCGCCTACCTTGCAGGCGCGGGGGGGGGGGAGGCTCTACCCTTCCTCAGGCCACTGGGCCTGTTCTGTCTCTTGGTTGCAGGTCTGGCCTGCTCTGATGGTGGTCACAGTTCCGTCTACCTTGCAGGCGCTGGGGGGAGGGGGCGGCTCTGCCTCTCAGCAGGTCGCTGCTCCTCTTCTGCCGGTGGGTCACAGGCCCGCCTACCTTGCAGGAGTGATTGGAAGCTCTGTCCCGCCACGGGCCACTGGGCCTTTTCTGTCGGTGGTCACCGTTCCACCTACCTGGGAGGCGCGGGGGGTGGGGGGCGGCTCTGCCCCTCAGCAGGCCGCTGGGCCTGCTCTGTGCGTGGTCACAGTTCCCTCTACTTTGCCGGCGCAGGGGGAGGGGGCGGCTCAGCCTCTCAGCAGGACGATGCTCCTATTCTGCCGGTGGGTCGCAGGCCCGCCTACCTTGCAGGAGTGATTGGAAGCTCTGTCCCACCGCGGGCCACTGGGCCTTTTCTGTCGGTGGTCACCTGGCAGGCGCGGGGGGTGGGGGGTGGCTCTGCCCCTCAGCAGGCCGCTGGGCCTCCTCTGTGCGTGGTCACAGTTCCCTCTACCTTGCCAGTGCAGGGGGAGGGGGCAGCTCTGCCTCTCAGCAGGTCGCTGCTCCTCTTCTGCCGGTGGGTCGCAGGCCCGCCTATCTTGCAGGAGTGATTGGAAGCTCTGTCCCGCCGCGGGCCACTGGGCCTTTTCTGTCCGTGGTCACAGTTCCAC
The DNA here is from genome assembly GCF_021218885.2 of Marmota monax. Classification (NCBI taxonomy): domain Eukaryota; kingdom Metazoa; phylum Chordata; class Mammalia; order Rodentia; family Sciuridae; genus Marmota; species Marmota monax. The sequence goes on along the minus strand of NW_026694463.1, from coordinate 15,145 downwards.
CTACCTGGCAGGCGCGGGGGGTGGGGGGCGGTTCTGCCCCTCAGCAGGCCGCTGGGCCTGCTCTGTGCGTGGTCACAGTTCCCTCTACCTTGCCGGTGCAGGTGGAGGGGGCGGCTCTGCCTCTCAGCAGGTCGCTGCTCCTCTTCTGCCGGTGGGTCGCAGGCCCGCCTACCTTGCAGGAGTCAGGACCCCATTCTTGTGGATGTACATGATGGTGTGATTCACTATGATGTTTTCATGTATGTACATAGGATGTTTATATCAGATTCTTTCCACTGTTTTTTGTTCTCCTATCCCTTCTTACTTTTGTTTTTCTATCCCACCTTTCTTCCCTGCATCCCACATTGTCCAATATATCCAACTTCTATTCCTCCCCTCCCTCCTATTGTGGGTTAGCTTCCACATACCAGATAAAATATTTGACATTTGGCTTTGGGGGATTGACTTATTTCACTTACCATTATAGTCTCTGGTTCCATCCATTTACTGGCAAATGTCATATAGTCATTCTTTATGGCTGAGTAGTAAACAATTTTGTCACAAATAAGCTAATTGATATATGAGCAAAGCAACTGAACAGACACTTCACAGAAGAAAAATCATGAATGGCCACCAAATATATAAAAAAAGTTCAACATCTCTAGCAATTAGAGAAATGCCAATTAAAATTACAATAAGATTTTATCTCACTCTGGTCAGAATGGCAATTATCAAGAATACAAGAAACAATAAATGTTGTCAAGGATGTGGGGGAAAAGGGTACACTCATACATTGCTGGTAGGGCTGCCAATTAGTGCAACTACTCTGGAAAGCAGTAAGGATATTCTTCAAATACCAGGAATGGGCTGGGGTCTATTGTCCATATTTTTCACTCTCTATGGGAGTTTATTGATTATCTGCAATCCAGGAACCATCCTGGGAATGAAGCATGGTAGAACCTATGAATCTGTGCTGTTGATATTGGTTTCCTCCTTAAAGGTGAGGTACTGGAAACCTTAGTGGACATTATAAGTCTACTGGGTAGAAACTGTAGGGCCTCAGATCCACATGGGTAAATGGGAAGACACAAGAACAACAAGAAAAAAAAAAAAAAACAAGGGAATAAAGCACTCCAAACAAACCATGATGCTCCAATAATAAAATCCACAGACATCACAGTAGCAGAAATGTCAGAGAAGGGGTTCAGAATGTACTTAATAAAATTGCTTCATGACTTAAAGGAGGTTATAAGGGGTGAAATCAGAGGTAAATTTCAAGAGGTGAAAAATCACTTCAATAAGGAGATAGAGATCCTGAATAGAAACCAGGAAGAAATCTTAAAACTGAAGGAATCAATGAACCAAATTAAAAATTCAATGGAAAGCATCACCAACAGGTGAGACTATTTGGAAGACAGAACCTCAGGCAATGAAGACAAAATATATAATCTTGAAAACAAAGTTGACCACACAAAGATGATGATATTTTGGGTGACATTCCCTCACCCAGATACAATGTGTGAACAGCAACTGCTAAATCCAACAGAGTTGAGCCACTGTGACTACTTGTGGGCTGATAAGAAGGACCCTCAAGGTAATGGAACCATGGATGGGTTTGAAATGCTGCTTCAAAAGTAACTGAAAGGCAAACAAATGCAGAAAGAAATGTCTGAATTCGTCTGACAGAGGATAAAGATTGAAGAAGAATATGCAAGGAACTTGGCTAAGCTCTCTCAGAACTCTTTGGCTGCCCAGAAGGAAAGCTCCCTGGAAGAAGCAATGGCCCAGGTAAAAAAGATGAGGCAGAAAGTCATCTCAAGTTCTCCACCAACCTTCACAGCAAGGTAGAGAAGCCTGTCATAAACGTTCATTAGAACTTCAAGAAAGACATGAAAAAGTGTGACCACCGTGTTGCTGACCTCTGCAAGCAACTCTCCAGCTTCTATACATTTGTAGAGAAGGCCCAGAAAGCCCTCACAGAGTGGCAGAAAGACATTCAGATGAAGATACAGCATCTGGAGATCAAGCTGAGCAACAAGACTGAGGAGGACATCAAGAAGGCATAGAGGAAGTCCACACCTCATGTGCTGTGTGGAACTCTACAACCAGATCCAGTTCAAGTGGTTTGAAGAGATGGTGACTACAACTTTGGAGCTGGACTAGCTGGAGGTGGAGAGGGTGGAGATGAGCCAGCAACATCTGTGGCAATACACACAGCTGCAGCACGAGACAGATATGTACAACCAAACCAGTCAAGCCTGTGGATCCAGCCAAAGACAGAGAGCCATGGGTCAGAGAGCACAAAATGGGCAACATTTGCCCTGTGTAAGTGAATATCTAGACAATGTCTGTGTAGGCTCTGGGAGTCCTGATCAGAAGAGGGGCTTGGTGTCCCTCAGAGAGGAAATGGTGGCTCCCTCTGGGTGAAACTGCCCTCCCATCCACTCTCCTTTTCACTGAGAAGAGAGGAGAGAGCTGGTGATTCCAGAAGGGTAAAATAGATTTTCCAGCTGGGGGATACAAATATTCCCAGGCTTAGAAGACAGACCTGCAACCCTGCCCTTGTCTCCCAAGACTGAAGCCCCCCAAACTCCATACCATACTTGTTGCTTTGAGAACAAACTGGGGGCTGGAACTTTGTGGTCCTTGCTGAGTCCCATCCTCTACCTGGTCCTTGTACCTCCAGGGCTTTAAAAGATGAGGGAAGGGCTGTCTCTGCCTCCAAACCAATGTCAGGATCAGAATCATGGATAGAAGGCACCACCAGCTCAGTCCGAAACCTAGAATCCTTTACAGCCCTCTCTATATTTTTTTCATTGCATTCTGGGAGCCCAAATCTGGCTTTTCTTGGCTACTTTTCATCCTAATGGGTCTTGGGGAGGCCTGTTTTCGATCTTCCCAGACAAACACTGCCTAGTTCACAAGTCACAGTCTCTGAAGTCTATGGAAACCCTGATCCATCCATTTCTCAGCTGCTTTTTCAAGGCAGTTCCCCCACCACCCACCCTGCCACATCTGCCCAGTCTCACTAGAAGAAGCCTTCCAAAGTTCTCAGTCAGCAAGACCTCCTTCAGCTGTGTGCATGTTCAAAACCTTTGAGGGATGAAGATGAACCAGCTCACCTTGGACACCAGATGGGGTCTGTCTACCATGATGTCCTATCCAATCCTGACCACCACTCTCCCAGGCTGCCCCCTATGGGCTTAATGGAGCTGGGTCATTCCCACGTGGGAAGCTCCATTAAGCCCATAGTGCACAGCCTGGGAGAGCCAGATGGGAGCTGGGTTATTCCCATGTGGGAGACAGGTTAACCCATATTGCTCCATCTGCTCATGTGTAATGGGGTTTGAACTGCTGTCTCTTGTATAGGCATGGCATACTCTCATAGCCATAGAAGTTCATTGCTATACGGGTGTGTCCTGCCACCTAGACCTCCAGGTGGCAGGACACATCTGTATAGCAATGAACTTCTGTATAGTAATGAACCTCTGAACTGTGCCAAGCCCTCACTTGGTGCCAGAATATCCTTTCCCTCTGTCCATCTTCCCCTGAGAAACCTGGGCGAAGTGTGACTCAGGAAGATTTTCAGCACTGCCACTGGGTTCAGCCCATCACTTTTTTCTTTACTATGACAAACATGATCTTCACCATATTAACCTAGATAACCAGCCTGAGGGGGGCTGGGAGAAGAAATTGACATAGTGAGCAAGGAACTGATTCTAACTGGAAAGCCATGCTTTGAGAGTCCATCTTGCTTTATGTTTTCTATGGATGACTTTGTACTTGATCTTTACATCTCCCATAGGGGAAGAATTCTACTCAATTCCCTGATATTTCCCTTAGTTTACATGCTAATAATGGATGACATTTATCTTGACTCTTTCAGCATCTCTTCCATTGAATCAGAATTGCTTTCTCAGTTTATATTAGAAAGATGTCCAATATACTAAAGCAAACTGGATCTTGTCACTTTTCTTACTTAAACATCCCAAGCACAAAAGTCAGTGTGAAGGTGTTCACAAACATGAAGGGCAGAATCTGATGAGATCTGTCCATGATTGGATGGAGAACCACTCCTTTTGGATGTAGTCTTGGACCATGACACCAGCTATCAAGTTTTGGATATTTATTGGCTTCTTTCCCTAAAAGTGGGTGCTAATGGTAACTGCTTTGTGGCTTAATAAACTAATCTGTAGATGATTTTCAAACATCAAAGCCAATAGCCTTGTAATTAACAGATATTTTGAATGCAGTGTGGCTCTTTTACTTTTTCTTCTTATTCTCTCTTATTTGAGGGTCCCTGAGCCCTGTTTGTCCCTGATGTGGAATGAGCTCTCTTTGCTCTTCCAAGGTAACCCAAGTTGGCCAAGTCTGGGCCAGTTCATTTTCTGAGGTCATCCTTCCCCCACATCCCCTCACCTCCTCCTCTTTACCTTCTTCACATACACCTTTTATTCCCTTCGTTGTTCATTTATCAAGCATCTAATAAAGGCCAATCAATGTGCTGAGATCTAATCTGAGGACAAGATTCAGCTCTGTCATCAAGGAAGCCCATGTTTCTCAGTGTAGACTTATTTTTCCCCCAGAGGCCTGGCCCTTCAGCAACTTTGGCATTCACATACAAGCAGTCTGTAGAATTTAGGTTTTCAGAGGTACTGTCTATTGTGCTGACATTCATTCATTCACTTACTTTTTTAAGCAGATGCTTAGAACAAGCCCAGCACTCTGTTGAGAAATGGAACTGTAATTGTGTGAAAGGTGGACACTAACTCCTCTGTCCTCTGTGTGGACAGGCAGATGTTTAGATTTTTCTAGAAAGGCGGAACATCACACACTTGGGCCACACATACCCACTGAGATTCTTTAATTATAAACTACTGCCATGGCTGGAAGGTGTAAGGCAACACCATTTTGATCCCCTGTGCAACAGACCCTCATATATATAGAACAACTACTGATTTTAGTTGAGAAGTTAAAACTACAATGAAATTCTAATTCTAATTTCATCATTGCTCTGCAAACTGGAAGAATGAAGGCCAAGGATAGCCAGAGTACACCATGAGTTGACACAGAGTTATAAGCAGGCCTGGAGTCAAGAGTCCAGGCCTACTGACCCTATTAATAACAGACTCCCTCCCCTGCACCATGAGTAAAATCAGGAGCAGGATATAGTCTAGAAAATCTAAAAGTGCATTTGGAGTAAAAAGCACACCATCTGGATTGTCATCTTTGTTTTGCCTTGTTGGGGATCAGTACCCAGTGCCTCCACATGCTGGGTAAGTGCTCTACAATTGAGCAACATCCCCAGCTCTGTGGTCTTAACTTTTGTGTAAGTGTTGGTACTTAGGTTGAGGGAGAATTTGGCTGGTTTATTATTTGGGGTGGGTTTCTGAAAACAGATCAGCCCATCCACCACTGAGGGACTGATACACTTAAATTTGCTCTGTGAAATCCTGATGTAAAAGAAAAAAAATTTTCTAAGAAATATAAGCAGGAATGGAACCATCATTTGACCTAGTTATCCCACTCCTCGGTATATATCTAAAGGTTTTAAATTAGCATACTACAGTGATGCAGCCCACATCAGTGTTTATAGCAGCTCAATTCACAATAGCTAAGCTATTTAATCAACCTAGGTGCCCTTCAACAGATGAATGGATAAAAAACATGGTGTATAAATACCTATTGTATTCTTAGAAAGTGTTGGTATAGTTAGATGGTGCAGAAAAGTTGGAGACTTATTTTCAGGCTAATTATGAGCAGAAGCTATATACTAACTTGGAAATAGTTCCATCACACCGAAACTTTTTAAGTCTATATACACATTCCATCCATTCTGCTTTTCTCCTATTCTTAAAAGTAACATTAAAACCACATGCCAAATTTGATTTTATCACCATATTTTCCAATAACTTTACAAATGGCTATATAAAGACTTTACCAAGTCAAATTTAATAAAGTTCAACAGCAACATATAGATATTTTATACCAATTAATTAATCCAGTTATTTGTAAATTAAAATAAGCCAGGAATTAAAAGATAATTACTGCATGATTTCACTTAAGAGTGGAATCTAACACCTTCAAAGTCATAGAAGCAGAGAGTAGAATAGTGGCTGTCAGGGGCTAGGGAGAGTAGGGTATGAGGAGATCGTGGAAAAAGGGTACACATATTTGGCTGTAAGATTAATAAATTAAGAATATCAATGTTCTGTATAGTGACTACAGTTAATAATGTATTGTATTAAATGTGCTAAAGAGTAGATGTAAATGTTCTTATTCTTCCTAAAAATGGTAACTATGTAAAATGATAGATATGATAATTTTCTTTATTTTAGTAATTATTTCACAAGTATATGTATATGAAAACATCACATTGTATACCTTAAAAATACACACACACACACACACACACACTTTTGTCAACAATACTTCATTAAAACTGAAACAGTACATTAAAGTGCCTTTCTTTGGCATTCTAGTTTCCTCAAGTGCAGAAACTTCTAGAAAATTCACTAGCAAGAAGATTTTAAATAAACTGATATATTTAACATTTTTATGCACTTCAAGGTTTCTTCTATAATTATATGTGCAACAATTCCTGATTTTAGTTGAGAAGTTAAAACTGCAACGAAATTCCACTAAATACCTGGAATTCCATTTTTAAATGAAAAGGCCAAACATTGTCTGGTATTGATGAGGTTGTGAATTAAGCAAGAACATTCCTAACTGCTTGTTGGAATATAAATGAGTACAACCATCTTAGACAAAGTGAAGTCGTTACTAAAATTAAAAATACCCAGCTCTACTTCTAGATACATAACCCACAGATATGTATTCATATTCTCACTGTACAAAGGTATATTTTAATATTTATAGCACAATTTACACTTGCCAATAATTGGAAATGATATGTAAATACCCCTAAACTAAACTAAAAATAATTATACATACATTAGAACTCTGTACAATAATAATAAATTACTATGCATGCAGAAGCATGGATAAAGAAATCTAATGTAAAGAGAATATACACTTACCATAAGCTTAGGAACAAGAAAAATTGATCAGCAATTTCAAAAAAATATATATTCACATAAAACTTATATACAGACTTCATAGAATTATTCCTAATAGCCCAAAGGGGAAATGATCCCAATGCCCATTAATAAAGTGGATAAATAAAATGCATATATCTAAAGGCTGGGGTTGTGGCTCAGCAGTAGGGTGCACACCTAGCACGTGTGAAGCCCTGGGTTCAATCCTTAGCACCACATAAAAATAAATAAAATAAAGGTATTGTGTCTAAATACAACTAAAAAATAAATATTAAAAATGCAGTATATCTATACAATGGAATATAATTGAGTGAAAAAAACATGAAATACTGATACAATCCTGTTAAAACAAGGATGAACCTTCGAAACATTGTACTGTGTAAGAGAAGTCTCACACTGAAGTTCATGTATTTTGTAATTCCATCCATATGAAAGTTGCAGTGTAAGCAAATCCATGGTGACAAGAAGTAAACAATAATTAATTTTGAGGATAGAGGAGAAATGGAGTCTCTATTTATTAACTATGGAGTTTCTTTTTCTTTTTTTAAACTTTATTTATTTGTTCTAATCAGTTATAAATGATAGCAGAATGCTGGAGTTCCTTTATAGTGATGAAAGTGTTCCAAAATTATAGTTGTGATGGTTCTACAACATTATAAATGTACTAAAAGCCACTGAATTGTACACTTTAAAATAAATTATGTGTTGTGAAATTTTATCTCAATAATAATGAAAACATGACAAAAAATTTAAAAATTTCTGTGCTTTTAGAAGTCATGGCAATTTATTTTTGGTTCAGGGTAGTAGCAACTGGAAGAGAACATAAAGGAGCATTGGAGTTTCTAAAAATATTTTATTTCTTATGAATAGGGGTTTTACAAGTGCATTCATGATGAGGAAATTCACACCATTATTCTTATGTGTTGGATGTGCACTTTTGTAATATTAGTTATGTGTCAGTGAAAACTATGAAAAGTAATAGATTTTAAATACTAAAAATGTTTTATAGAGCCAGTTATAATTCAATATATGGCATCTCAAAAAATTAAATCAATGGGTGATTAAAATATACAATGTAGCTTCAAAACTAAAAACCTAGAGGTGGTTATCTGAATGCTTATTGAATTAAATAATATACCAATCTTGAAAAGATAAATAAAATTTTAAAAGCAATTAGTAATCTTAATGTTATAAATTAGAGATTCACATTTAGTTTAAGATATTTTAAAGAATATTTGAAGTGGAAATGGTTAAAAACACCAACTATTAAGAATGTCATGTAAAATAATCAATGACATCCAATTTAATAGCATTTTTTTCATTTCATAGCCAGGGCCTACATTTAGAAAATTTTTTCTCTCCATTTCTAACTTCATAAAGCCTCCAAAAGCTAGATGACATTAGAGACAGATGATCATGTCAGAATTACATCTATTTCTAGTGAATTTTTATTGCTAATTATAACTGGACAATACTGGACATGTTTCAAAACTGCAAACTATAATTTTATACAGGTGATTTCTATCAAAGATACTTAGGCAAGACTGAAACACTTGACTATGTGGCAAACTTAAAACTTTTGTTTGTTTAAATTTTATTTTTCATGTCGATTTTTTGGAAGAACATTCAATGATCTTTATTAATATAGATAACATTTTGTCTTTAAGGATTTTCTTGCCCCCAAAAGCATCTATGGTGATGGACAGCAATTTATAAACAAGTTTCAATCCAGTGTGTTTTTAAAATATTCAGTAGATTTGATACAAATATTTACCAGTAACAAGGACTATCCAATGCCTACTATCAAAATTAAATATAATACAAGCCAAGGAAATTTTTTAAATCTCACCTAAAGACTCAAAGGTATAGGTAGAGTCTTCTCAAAAAGGAATATTATATGCTGAATAAAATAGATATATATGCATATACACATACATATATATGACTTTTTGTATTTATTAGCAAAATTGATAAATACAATATCAGATTCAGTAACAGAAATTCATCCTTTTTTTTTTCCTAATGAATTTGCCCTATATTCCTTTACAGAAGCCCTTTCTGGTACTTAGGCGGCATGGCTAGCCAAATTTCTTAAGTTATAATTAACACTTATCTTAACAATGTTCTCAAGTCCTATTGCTAAGTACATAAATGACAGTAATATAACCAAGGGAGAAGTTAAGTTCTCATATAAAAAGAGAAAATAAATTTTACTTAATAATCAACATTTTTAAAAGGCAAAAATCCTAAATATTGGCTACCCCTTTTTCTATTAGCATGCCATGATATCTAATGTGATCCTTATTATCAATAACTAATAAAAATAACAATTAACTTCATAAGGCACAAGAACACAAGTTTACTTCAAGAGGAAGACTGTTGGAGCTTCTTGGAAATACCAAGTGCTAAGTTTAGCATTAACTAACCCATGCCAAAACTACTCACTCTTGTTTGGCAGCACATATTCTAAAATTGGATCTAGCCTGGAATGAACTGCTGCTCTATTCACTGAGTCATTGCCTATGGAATTTCCATTTCAGTTCTATGGTTTTGCTGATTTCCCTACAAACGAACATGTGATAAGCTTCCTCTTACACATGCATCATAATAGAGTTTCATACTACAATTATATTCCTCCAGTGTTGGTGTAAACAGGAAAAGGAAAATGATCCTGAAGAAAATATTCATTTCTTGCCTTTATCCCAAAGAATGCCTGAGAGTTAAAGAATTTTTCATCTTATGCTATCATCTGTGATTGTTTTGGATCTTGGAAACCCGATGTCACTAAAATTTCATTTTGTTGCAGTGTCCTTTGTTTCCCTTTCCAAAAGTGTTTTTCCTGTTATTCAGAACATGAAATGCTTGATTGACAATTATCCAATTCCTCACAATTAGAAAATTCTCAGAATTTTCTATGTTAATAAACTCCATTTGTTAGTTCCAAATGCCATATGAATATCACCTTTCTTTTCATCTAATGTACCTATATGAAATATTTACACAGGAAAGTATAATTTACTTTTGTGTCTGAGGAAAGGGAAATTTATTTAGAAAAATACAGACTGAATACCATTGATTTATATGCTATAATTTTCCCATTTGAAAATAAAATAATTGTCTCATATGATTTCTAAAATTTTGACTATAATACATACATTTCTGAAATAAATTAAAATAAGGCATAATTTACAGCTTATTCCCCAAAATATTTTCCTATAATTATACCTACCATATATCAATTGATTTTAATTTGAAAAAGCTTGTTATTTTTTATATACCGATTTAAATTTTAGATGAACTTTTTCAATGAACTTTAAAAAAAAACATTGAGTTTTGCTTCATTGCAAATTTTCAGTTTAAACAGAATGACAACGCTATTCTATTTAAATCTATGTTTAATATATAAACAATTAGAATTCATTGTATTATTTCTTATTGCTTGCTAATTTTTTTTTCTGTCTAGATCATAATATGCATGAATAAAGGCAGAACTTGTTATATCTCTGCTCAAAAATGTTAAAATGAATGAATGAAATATACTTTCATATTATATTTTGTAGTGCCTCACAAAGAGGAGGAACTCAATAATTACCAGCTGTTTAATAAGGTGGTAATGAAAAGAGCTATTTGTAAAAGAGATACACCATATTAGTACTCTTAAAAATCATTGTCCGTTTTAAAATACTGAGTTAAGGTATTTTTCTGTGGAAGCAACAGTTAATGTGTTTTGCATGTCCAGAATTGTCAGAAGAAAATTAATGAAATGAGTTTTTCTTTTCACAATGCAAAACAGAAAATTCATCATTAAACAAAATGTAATTATTAGGTGGTCATTTATGCTACTTCTTGATTCTTTCCCTTTTTTCTCTTTTTGCAGTCCATTCCTTTTCAGTTATCACATTAGTAGTTACCAATATAAAATGAAGAGAGTATGTTGGGGTGTGAAGTAAACAGGATACCAGTCTGCAACTGAGTTCCTATTACCATCACTAACCTACAATGTTAGCTAATGACAAAGAGGAATATAACAAGCACCAAAGATCACATTGAAGCTTATTTGTGGGTAATCCTAGTCTTATCTCTTCCAACTTGAAAAAAAAGCATGTAAAAGCATCACAAAATTTATCATGAAGAATTGTTGAAATAAGTGACTATTCAGCATCTTCCAAATTATGGAGAACTGATGTGTATTATTAAACACAATATAAAATATCTGTTCAATATCTGTAGCAGGGAAAGATAATAAGAAATGACAGCCAGAGATTATATAGTTCTTTATGATGCAGAGTAGTCTGATGTATATATTATACAAGGTTGAATAGGACTGTAAATACTCCAAGGGAAATAAAAGCACAGATATTAAATGCAAACCTGAAAACATATGAGGGAGCCAAGAATGATGAAGTAGCCTAACATATCCACATATACATTTTTATTAAAGGATAACAATGATTTATCACTTCCCAGTGCATTAAACATGCTTTAAACATCTTTCCATAAATATTACTGAAAATGTTTCATATACAACTTGTTTGTATTAATGAAATGTAATTTTTACAGACTCCAAGAAAACTTTAATGCCATTTTTTATCTTCCTTTCACTTTCTGATGGATGGTCCTATATATTCAATAAGTCAACAAAATATTTATTTCCTCAAATTGGAAATATCTCCTTTCCCTTCCTCCCACCATTCCAGTCTAAACGTTCATCTTCATCACAGCACTCTGGAATTATCACAACAGACTCTACAACTTATTTTCCCATCACACAACCCTCAAATCCACATTGTACGTGTCTACTATGTTAATCTTTCTATATATTCATATTTTGATTTCCCTTCTCAAATATTTCCTCTTTTAACCATGTCCAGAATAAAGCCCTATCTACTGACTTGTCCTCCAAACTTTGGCATCATATTGGCAGTTTAACCCTAACTCTTGGATCTCACCAAACATGAGTTTTGCATTTGAACTAGGTTGTCTTTCCCAGTGTTATGCAGGCAACCAGTTCCGATTGGATCCTTTTCTTGTGCTTTTTTTCTCCCTGGCTGGAACTCATCAACCTTCTTCTCTACATAACTAAATCTCATGAAGTTCTTTTTACCTCCAAGTCATTCGTTAGATGTCTGAAGACATGTTTGATGATATTGTTTACTTGTTAAGTGTTAAATATATTAATTTCTATGTCCTCTCTAAAATCAAGATATGGTTCATATTTAACATTTCTTTTCTCCATCCCTACCCATCTACCTTGCATTCTCCATATGGTCAGTAAATGAACTTAAAATATATAATAGGGTCTCTAGTGTAAAATTGTCCTTAAAAGCCCCATCAATTTGGACTTGAAAATATTTTTTTAAACAGTGCTTTTCTTTTAATATGTAGTTTCATGTTTAGATAATATATATGCTCTCTAAACCCTCAGGGCACAATCTGCTTTCAAAATATTTCTAAGCAAACTTATTTTTCAAAAGCAATATATAATTTTAGGTCAAATTTACATTTCAATCATCACATATTTTGTGTGAGCTGCATCTAAATTCAATTTTGAGTATTATAAAATCACCAAGTGGATCTGAGTGATATTAATAATTATTGAGGGGTTATAAATATTCCCAGAGAATTAATCACTGTTTTATTTGGCATCAAAGAATAGTCTAAATACCTTGCTGAAGTAAAAACCTTTTTGTTTTCCAGGTGGGAATGTGAAACACTCCATCCACATAGAAAGATGCTCCTCACATTCTATCAAGTTTCACTTCCACTACTCAAGGCTTTCAATTATGTAACACTCTAAGAAGTGGTAAAATGTCAAGATTAACATATTTTAACTCATGATAAATATGTTTACAGGGCCCTCTGGAATCAAACCTTCCTGCAAGGCCTTTTATTATTCTACTTTCATGTGGCAGATTTTTAATAAATAAAATACTGAGGAGGCACAAAAGCAAATGAGATGAAATTAAATCATGCCCCAATGTTTCACAAAATAGCAAATTTACACCAACACAACAGAAATATAACTATTATGTCTCTAGTCATATACTGATGACAATTACATGTCATTTCCACCACCATGCTAGGAAAAGCGAATGAAAAGATAAATCTTAAAGATAATTCCAAGATTTTTATCTTAAAGGAGAATAATACTTTGAGAATTTTACAGAGTATAGCAAAAGTATATTTTATGCTAGTTTTTAATGGGATAAAATTGGTCTGCAAGGTTAAATAAAGTGGCAGAATTTTAACATATGTTTATAGTTATATGTTTTGATATATGCCTAAGACAGATAAATTCACCTCAGGCCTTCACATTAGTGCCCGTAGGAAAGGAAAAATGATATAAGAGACTATGAATTATTTCAACTAATGATGGTACACATCTAAAACTGGTTTTAAATCTTTCCAAAGTGCTGAGGGAGAAATAAAATTCTATTTCTTTGAACTACAAATGTATGTATTTTTTTTTTGCTCTGTCTCTGTAAAAATACAACCAATTTAAAATTATAAAGGCGGTAGAGATGAATTTCAAACTGACAAATTATAAAGTATACTGCCAAAGTACTATGAAAATTGTTATCCTCAAGTTTCCACATGCAAACAGAACTGAGTTTGGATGTCTTAAAACAGCTAACAATGTGTTCTAGAAAGAACTGTGAAAAAATTTAGAAAAGTATAACTCACTAAAACCATATATAAAATATCCCAAATAGAATCAGATTCATATTTAAAAACTTCGCCATCTGAATCCAGAAAAAACTTTCTCAGTGTACACAAAGACTTAAAGTAAATGTCATGACTGAAAAATTGACCGTGAGAATGACAAAGACATGATGACCACAAAACAGGCTGGTCTAATTAAAAAAAATAGATAAATAAAGGAGATGTATGGAAAAGACTGGTGGTAGCAAGGAAGCAGAGCAAATAGAAGGTTATATATATTATGGTGGAACAGAGCAACTGGTTATAAACAAAATGATCATGAAATTCAGAAGAGTAGAATGAGAGGTAGAAATATTTCCTCCTTGTTTGATACATATAATTAATAGCTATTAAGTGAAATCCATCTGTAATATGAGTTGGGTAAAATTTAGTATCAGTTGTAGTTCAGACTTCACCATAACTACATCTCAGGATTGAGAGGATGAAATTTTATATGTGTGAAAGTTCTATGTAAATTGTAAAATGATATATTCATGTAAGATAGACAGTATCTAGTTAAAATGTAGACAAAACTTCTCATTTCAGAGAGGGCAAACAATGAGCTTTCCAGGGCAGAAAGGAGAAAATTTCCCTCTGGTCCACTCCCATATTTTTTTGGAAGAATACCCTCTGTGGTTGTGTAAAGAGCTGGCACTGGACACAAAGCAAAGACACTAACTATGAAACTGGACAAATGGACATGTGGTCAATGTCACATAAAAACTGTGTGGGAAAAATAATTTTAATCCACGGAAGAAATAAATTCCCTTCCCTCTTTCTTAACCCTCATAAACATTCTTTGTTGGCAAAAGTGAGAAATTAAATTATGTCCATTTTGCCCCATGGAGGCAGGAAATAGAAGAGCAGGAAAAAAATTAACAAAATGTGCCAAAATATATAATATTTCTCTTCAATACCACCTACTAGGATAGAAAAAGGAGTCTAATATGCACCAGATATATGTACATTGCTATGACTGTTTTAAAGCTAGGGAACTAAGGCTGAGCAAAACTAAATAAAGTCTTTAAGGCCACTTATCAAACACCACAAAGGCAATAGTTGAGTCTGGGATTGTATCATATCAAGCTCTAGCATTTTCCACAACAAAAATACAGTCTCCTATTCAAAAGGGTGAGGAGGGCTAAAATGATGAAAAGGCAAACAACCAACCAATATTTATAGGTTCCTTTTGAACTCTACTAATAGATTTTACAAATATCATGAAACTATGTAAAACTTCTATTAACATTTTAAAGTTAAATACCAGTTTCTCCATCTCTGATCATTTACTTCTCAAAGGGATCAAAACCCTTTCTATGACATTAGAAGCACATGCAATAAGTAATGATGGTGAAACACCCTACATTTTTCCAGATAAAGCACACTATCACAAAAATACAGAGCAG